>NC_068939.1:163635197-163710797 GCF_016801865.2 Culex pipiens pallens | reverse complement strand
TTTTATTGTTTCTGAACGGTGAATTTACTAAACAAATGAATGTTTGAAATAAAATTCCATTCTAGAAGCGTTTTTCGGAATTGATTTTTTGTATTTTTTCATCCGACTGAAACTTTTTTGGTGCCTTCGGTATGCCTAAAGAAGCCATTTTGCATCATTAGTTTGTCCATATAATTTTCCATACAAATTTGGCAGAGGAGCGGTCGTGGCTGAATGGTTACGATGTTTGCTTTATAAGCGAATGGTTCTGGGTTCGATACCCATCTGCTCCCACCAACGAGAAAGTTCTGGACTCATTGAATTTGGAATTAATGAAAAAACTTCAGCTCACGGCGGGGTTCGATCCCCTGTCCTTAGGATTGGCAAGCAAAATGCTTTCCACTTAACCGTGGAGCATTGGTAGCTTGAGGATGAATTGGACTGGTATAGTTGAATCCAAGAATCGGACAAAAGAGTCAAATTGAATGCAAGTTGAACATCAGAACTCAAACAAGATTGCATGCAAGATTGCAAGCGCAGTTGAAATTGAATCTAAAAATACCTCTCTATAAATAGCCTGGGCGACTGATAGAATTCATCCAATAAGAGGAGAGAAGAATTAAAAGCATTCCCATTAGAATTGAGAATACACGAAGAATTCGAACAACAATGCCAACGGTCGTTACCACTCGCCTAGGGTGGCTCCTCAGACCATTCACCTTCCCAAAAACCGTCCAACTCCAAGCAAAAACTTACTTGAGGATACCGTGGAGATTTTCCCTTAATACTCTTAAAAAAGTGGAGCATCAACACTTCCCGTCTTCCTATTCCCTTTCCTTGTCCCTAGTGCGCGGTGGAGATGGGAGCGGCCGGCAATGGACGGCTGCCATGGTGGTGAGAATCTGGTTCAGGTGGAATTGGTTCTATTCACAATTATCGATTCCTAGGCAACTTGGGCTTAGACAATCATCACATCACATGGCGAAAATCCAGTCTGCAATCCGCTAAAATCACCGTCTCCTAGCGAAGCGAATAATTTTCCATACAAATTTGGCAGCTGGCCATACAAAAATGATGCATGGAAATTCAAAAATCTGTATCTTTTGAAGGAATTTTTTGATCGATTTGGTGTCTTCGGCAAAGTTGTAGGTATGGATATGGACTACACTGGAAAAAAAATTTGATTTTACATCGAAAAATGAAGTTGATAAATTTTTGCGACCAATTATTCGATTTTTTGAAAAAATCAGTATTGATTCAAAAATTCATCACTCGCTCAAAGATTGTTTGCACAACCTGGAAATTTCTTAAAAGTTGGCATTTGATGTCCTCTAAAAAATATCAAAAAAAAAGTGTTTTTTTGCAAATCGAGTTTTAGTGACAAAAAGTTAAATAAAAATCATCAAAAAAATTTTTACCGTGTATTATTTTTTTCCAGTGTAGTCCATATCCATACCTACAACTTTGCCGAAGACACCAAATCGATCAAAAAATTCCTTCAAAAGATACAGATTTTTGAATTTTCATACATCATTTTTGTATGGCCAGCTGCCAAATTTGTATGGAAAATTATATGGACAAACTAATGATGCAAAATGGCTTCTTTGGGCATACCGAAGGCACCAAAAAAGTTTCAGTCGGATTAAAAAATACAAAAATTAAAATTTAAGAAAAAAGACCAATTTCGTAGAGAATTGCTCAATTGCAAAAAATGTCGTAGGCAACTCGTTGCAAAACTTGATTTTTTCAGCACTCATCACCGTCATCTCTTTTTGCAACTTGTTGGATAAACTAATACTTTTTTGGATCATAAACGAGATTGATTTTTTTTTTGGTATGTTTTGAATAATTTAAAATCTAAAATAACTGATGTTTATTTTTTTATTTAAACGTTTCCATTTCTCAAAAAAACCTTCAATTTTCGGGTCTGCTTTCAAATCTGCTCAACAGTATTGACCCATCCATATAGTTTTCGGTACCAGCCGACCATACCTTATGGCCACACATTCCCTTTCCGCAGTGAAAGTGGTCGCGCACTTAATTAATTAGCATTTTACCCTTCCACCGTTTGACCGTCGCGTCTTCATTTTTTTTTTTGGACTTTCCGTTGAGTGAGTTCCGATTTTGGTTTCTCCAACAAACCCCAAGTTCGATATAGAGTTGTACATTTGCCGCAATTAGCTTCACAAATTTACACGGGCCGCTAATTTTATTTGCGTAAATTTTTCTTTTATCTCTCTAAGGGCTGTCGATTTCGGCGCGGACTCCATAATTACACGCACAACATAGTTTAATTACTGTAAAATGAAACTTTTATGGTTACGCTTTTTTTTTTTCGTTCCCCAGCATTGATGATTGGTGTGGATAGTTTCGGAAACTGTTCCACCATAGTGCACCCATCATCACCGGTAGTAGTGTAGACCTAAAGACGCGCGCGCAAAGTGAATGGACGAAATAAGTATGACCACACCACGCACAGATCAATGAACCGTCAATAGAGAGAGGTACCTTGCGAACTGTGCGGAGCGGCGCGGCAAGCATTAAAGGCTCGAACCGATCGATTTACCAGGAAAAAGCATAAAGAAATTGATGGTCTGTGGAGGAAACTAATGTGTATCAACCTGTGCGTTACGAGCCAGGTACCGCTGAAGAAATTTGTCGAGGTTGACGACGTTTGGAGGCGTTTGGCTGGCGCCTTTATCCGCCTCTCTGAATTTTTATTTTTCCTTTTTAGTCTTTTGAAACATTTTTTCAAACCGTTTTGTTCGAAAAATCTATTGTCAATTTATAAATTGAAAATAATGTTTATCCATACTAGTCCTTGCTATGACATTTCAGCTCGGTAGGCACGTGACGAATTGGTGTCAACGTTACACGTCAGATAACCAAATTTACTACGTAATATTGGGTCGTCACTTTTGATAGTATGTAAGCTTGGAAGGCATTCGAATAATTGATCACAATAAATTCTGTGTAAATTTATATTTTAAAATTATTCCAACCTTTTTAAGCTCGGCAGGCATGCCGAAGAATCAGAGATTACTACTAAAGCTTTATTTTCAAGCCACTTTGCAAGATTTGAATACTTGGAGCGAAGAAATAAGTTTGACATCTTTTTTGATTATTTAAATTAGTTCGTAGCGATTCAACTCGGAAGGCACGCCGACGAACGAGTGAATTGTGAAAGATACTTTAAAAGTCACTTTGAGTGACTCAATTCATAATTTGCTGCATAATTTGGTATTGTGTGTATCGTTTCGAGCGTTTCAAACAAGTGAGGCGATTTCAGTTCATAAACCAGCCCAGAAATGTTCGGGGAGTGCTAAAGTAAACACGCCCCCCCCGACGAAGGTTGGCATATTTGCTCTTGCAAAGGTCAGCCAATTTTTTTGTTTGCACTAAGGCTGACTTAAATTTGTTATAGTAAACTCGAGTCTGAGCAGTGCTTCAAGCGTTTTTCCATGAGTCACCTGCAAATAAACACCTTCAAAGCAGATCATATATTTGCCTCGCAGGCACGAAAGGGGAGCTTTTTTTTTTGTTTATGTTAAGGGGGGTGGTGCCAAATTCCGCACGCATATCCAACGTTCGAAGGCCATCAGCAGGCAAAACACGAAATTGTTCTTTCGAGGTCCTACCGTACACTCGAAAAGTTGGTCACCGGCCAAGTCCGCACAGTAGCAAGATTCCGTTAGGGCACGTACCGCGGCGAATTTCGAGCGAAATGAGAGAAATAAGTGGAACCCGCGCGGCGCTTGGTTCTCACGGTCATGACGAGTTGGTCTTTGACGGCTTGTTCTGGATTCCACGTGACGACGACCAGCGGAATTTTATCGTCACGCCTGTTTTACGACATTTAGCAAGTCAGAGCCTGGGCAAATTGTAAGGTTATGTTTCTTTTCTTCTTCTAAGGGTGGAAATAGTTCATGATGCTAAAGCTAGTAGGAACTGTAATAAACATCTCTACATTCATTTGTATCCGCTGAACCAACTTTGAACAGGATGACACCACCCTCAACCAGAACGATTTTCCAAAACTGCAAATATTTACCCTCACGCCCGGTACGATATCATCATACTCGCAAAGGAATGTGCCAATGTAAACAAAGCAGTGCGAAAAGTCAATCCAACTAAATAACCAACCTGGCAAAGGGGAAGGCCTCGTGTCGAGTCGACTCCACGTGTAGACTGCAAAACTTCGCTCCATCAAAGTAGCCCGAGCAGGGGTAAATAACACGGGGATACCAAATTTTGGTATTACTTGGGCAAATAACAGCGACCAAAATGTGCCCTTGGTTGCCAAGTAATAGATGGTAAAATACCATGAAATCATACCAAAATCTTGTATGTGTAAGGGCACAACAATACCAAACCATGTTATTCCAAGGGTAAAATAATACCTCAAAATAAAACCATTTCAATACCAAGTAGAGGTCTTCTGGATTTTTGAACATTGCTTGAATACCAAAACTTGGTATTGCCATGGTTTTATTTCTAGGTATTCCCACGCCCTTGGAAAAAGGAGCGGCCGTGGCTGACTGGTTACGGCGTTCGCTTTGTAAGCGAATGGTTCTGGGTTCGATTCCCATCTGCTCCCAACGAGAAAGTTAAGAACACATAAATTTGAAATGGTGAATATAAACGAAAAATCAAAGTCGCTCGAGGCGGGGTTCGATCCTCCGTCATTTGGATTGGTAAGCAAAAATGCTAACCACTAGGCCATGACGACTTGGTGAGCGAAGACTGGAATTAGGAATACTGTTACAGAGAGCGAGTTGTGGCGCTATAACCACGGCAAATAGTGTCCAGGGCATTCGTGGAAATACAATGTCCCATCCCAGAGGGTCCCGGAGTACCAAACCTTCTTAGCATGATGCTCCCAACGAATACAACCAAAATCTCGGAGCGTATGGTGGTGTGTCCCCACGCTTCTTCCTCTCCTGTCGATTCAGAATTGTGTTGTTGTTCGAACACTCAGTGCTCAAACTCAACCCAATTACGAGTCATCTCTGCGATACGGCTTTACGCAGTAGGCCTGGCCGCTTTAACGCTTGTGATGTTTCAATGCATTCCAATGCAATGGCGCACTACAAATGTTAATAAATGACAAGAAGAGTGCTAGGCGTCATCTAACCTAAGGCACTCTCCAGGATCCCTTCGAAAGATTGGCTGCGCTAGGGTCTGATTAGATTAGATTAGATTAGATTAGATTAGGTATTCCCACGCCCTTGGAAAATCATATTTTGGTATTTCTGTGGTCTTTCACATACATGATTTTGGTATGATTTCATGGTATTTTACCATCTATTACTGGGCAACCAAGAGCACATTATGGTCGCTGGTATTTGAACAAGTAATACCAAAATTTGGTATTTTCATACCATTTTTAGTGCAGCAGTTGCAGGTAGTGAAAAAACGGAAATTATTCATATGCAACAGCCAAATCTACTCACCTGATGATTCCATGTTATTATTAGTGATATTCTTCACCACACCGAATGCATTTGTCATTGATGAACGGCCTGTGCTTGAAGTTCTTGAAGCTTCTGAAAAATAACAAGATTGAAAAATAAGTATTATTAAAATGAAACTGAATTGAAATTCACCAAAATTCATTAATCTGTCGATTGACTCGTTTTTCAAAGTATTTGGTTATCCCGACTTAGAGATATTTCAATATTAGTGGGTATATCACACTAATTTTTAAAATCATCTTTAACATTTTTGGGTTTCAAGTCATTTTAGCGCAAAATTATTTAACTCGTAAAATTTTTTTAACAAATTTCCCATAGTTTCAGAGAAAATTGATGAAACCTTTCAATATTCAAATAATACCAAAATGTGCCATCCTGACTTAGAAAATTTTACAAAATTTCAAGTCATTTCTGTGGGGGGTATATCAAAAATGTTTAAAATAAAGTTTGAAATTTCCGGTTTTGAATGAAAGCATTCGCTTTGAGACATGATTTTAGCGCAAAATTAATTATTTTGTCAAAATTGGTCAAAATTTTCCCATAGTTTCAGAGGAATTTGATTAAACACTTTAATACCAAAATAATACCAAAATGTGCCATCCTGACTTAAAATTTTTTCCACAATTTCATGTCATTTCTGTAGGGGGTATATCAAAAATGTTTAAAATCAAGTTTGAAATTTCCGGTTTTGAATGAAAGCATTCGCTTTGAGACATGATTTTAGCGCAAAATTAATTATTTTGTCAAAATTGGTCAAAATTTTCCCATAGTTTCAGAGGAATTTGATAAAACACTTTAATACCAAAATAATACCAAAATGTGCTATCCTGACTTAGAAAATTTTCCACAATTTCAAGTCATTTCCAAAGGGGGTATATCAAAAATGTTTAAAATAAAGTTTGAAATTTCCGGTTTTGAATGAAAGCATTCGCTTTGAGACATCATTATAGTGCAAAATTAATTATTTTGTCAAAATTGGTCAAAATTTTCCCATAGTTTCAGAGGAATTTGATAAAATACTGTAATACCAAAAGAATACCAAAATGTGGTGTTCGATCATTGACAAATTTTGCAATTTTGCAATATCAAAACAATACCTTAACCCGTAAAGACCCGGGACGTTTTGTGTTTAGTAAAATCGATGTAGCTCAGCCAGTTTTCAACCGATTTGAGTGCTTCAAGTTGCAAAATCAAGGGGATTAGTTGCGCCATCTTTTAAGAGATGACCCATCCCCCTGACCCCTCCCCCCTTTAAGGGGAGGCAAAAATAGCTGTCTCTGAGTCAAAAATCGAGGATAATCTATTGTAAAAAATTGGGAAACCCATAAATTTCAACCAATTTTGCTCTTTTTACACTTCTGAGTCACACAGATCAACTTCCGGTCACGTACAACCAATACCGGATGTTCCGGATACCGGTTCTGGAAGTTCTCGGAGCTAGGCAGAACTTGGTCATAAATCTGATTGAAACATCATTGTAATCCTCAATATTTTCAGCAAATAAGATAAAAAAGTATCATTGTTGCCAAAAAATCAAATCTGCTCACAGTATGGCCACCCCGGATGTTCCGGATACCGGTTCCCATGGGGCCACTTTTCAGAACCACTCGAAATAGTCAAGCGACACTTCAAACATCATGAAATTAGCCAGATATTAGCATTATAACTCTTGTAAAGTACTCTAGACAAGATCTTGTCAAAGTATGGCCACCCCGGATGTTCCGGATACCGGTTCCCATGGGGCCACTTTTCAAAACCACTCAAAATGGTCAAGCGACACTTCAAACAACTTGAAATTAGCCAGATATTTGTATTATAACTCTTGTCAAATACTCTCGACAAGATCCTGTCAAAGTATGGCCACCCCGGATGTTCCGGATACCGGTTCCCGTGGGGCCATTGATCAAAACCACTCAAAATGGTCAAGCGACACTTCAAACATCGTGGAATCAGAAAGATATTTACTCTACAACTTATTTCTAGTATCCTCGACAAGATCCTGTCCAAATATGGTCACTCCGGATATTCCGGATACCGGTTCCCATGGGGCCACTTTTCAGAACCACTCGAAATAGTCAAGCGACACTTCAAACATCATGAAATTAGCCAGATATTAGCATTATAACTCTTGTAAAGTACTCTAGACAAGATCTTGTCAAAGTATGGCCACCCCGGATGTTCCGGATACCGGTTCCCATGGGGCCACTTTTCAAAACCACTCAAAATGGTCAAGCGACACTTCAAACATCTTGAAATTAGCCAGATATTTGTATTATAACTCTTGTCAAGTACCCTCGACAAGATCCTGTCAAAGTATGGCCACCCCGGATGTTCCGGATACCGGTTCCCGTGGGGCCATTGTTCAAAACCACTCAAAATGGTCAAGCGACACTTCAAACATCGTGGAATCAGAAAGGTATTTACTCTACAACTTATTGCTAGTGTCCTCGACAAGATCCTGTCCAAATATGGTCACTCCGGATGTTCCGGATACCGGTTCCCATGGGGCCACTTTTCAGAACCACTCGAAATAGTCAAGCGACACTTCAAACATCATGAAATTAGCCAGATATTAGCATTATAACTCTTGTCAAGTACCCTCGACAAGATCCTGTCAAAGTATGGCCACCCCGGATGTTCCGGATACCGGTTCCCGTGGGGCCATTGTTCAAAACCACTCAAAATGGTCAAGCGACACTTCAAACAACTTGAAATTAGCCAGATATTTGTATTATAACTCTTGTCAAGTACCCTCGACAAGATCCTGTCAAAGTATGGCCACCCCGGATGTTCCGGATACCGGTTCCCGTGGGGCCATTGATCAAAACCACTCAAAATGGTCAAGCGACACTTCAAACATCGTGGAATCAGAAAGATATTTACTCTACAACTTATTTCTAGTATCCTCGACAAGATCCTGTCCAAATATGGTCACTCCGGATATTCCGGATACCGGTTCCCATGGGGCCACTTTTCAGAACCACTCGAAATAGTCAAGCGACACTTCAAACATCATGAAATTAGCCAGATATTAGCATTATAACTCTTGTAAAGTACTCTAGACAAGATCCTGTCAAAGTATGGCCACCCCGGATGTTCCGGATACCGGTTCCCGTGAGGCCATTGTTCAAAACCACTCAAAATGGTCAAGCGACACTTCAAACATCGTGGAATCAGAAAGATATTTACTCTACAACTTATTTCTAGTATCCTCGACATGATCCTGTCCAAATATGGTCACTCCGGATGTTCCGGATACCGGTTCCCATGGGGCCACTTTTCAAAACCACTCAAAATGGTCAAGCGACACTTCAAACATCGTGGAATCAGAAAGATATTTACTCTACAACTTATTTCTAGTGTCCTCGACAAGATCCTGTTCAAATATGGTCACTCCGGATGTTCCGGATACCGGTTCCCATGGGGCCACTTTTCAGAACCACTCGAAATAGTCATGCGACACTTCAAACATTGTGGAATGGCCTAGATGTTTACCGGAACATTGTGGAATGACCTAGATATGGCCGGAGGTGTAGTGACACCCCAGTTGTTCTGAGTTCGGTTCCAGTCGCCCCCCGTAGCATTTTTGAGGCGAGATTTGTCTGATCATGCCTTCCGTCGGACTGGGAAGAAAATGTTGGCCCCAGCCTAATTTAGAAGTTAGGTCGTTAGTTTAGTCCAGGTGTAGCAGTCGTCTCCCTGGGAGAATAACCTGCCTTGGTAGAGTCGCTGGTCGGCAGTTGGACTCACAATCCAAAAGTCGTCAGTTCAAATCCCGGGGTAGATGGAAGCTTAGGTGTAAAAATAAGTTTGGATAGCCTCACCATTCAAGCCTTCGGATACCTAGTTTCGAGTAGGAATCTCGCAATAGAAAACGCATAGGCAATTCGGTAGAGCGAACAATTTGATATTTTTTTATTCACTGTACAACTTATGCCAAGTACCCTAAAAAAATCCAATCAAAATATGGCCACTCCGAATGTTCCGGATATTGGTTTACATGGGACCGCTTTTCAGAAAACGGTATGTCCCGGTTACCATTTCCCATGGGGCCATTTATCATAAATGAATGGCGCTTGTTCATGCTTCAAATATTTTGAAATTAGTCAAATATTTACTTTGTCACTCTTGTCAAATACTTTCACAAGATCCTGTCAAAGCATGGCTACCCAGAAGGTTCCGTATACCGGTTCCTATAGGGACACTTTACAAAACCACTCATAATTGTCAAGCAACTTATCAAACATCGTGAAATGATCCAGATAATTTTGCCAATTTGATATTTTTTATTTACTTTACAACTCTTGCCAGGTACCCTCGACAAGATCATTCCAAAATATGGCCACCCCTTATGTTCCGGAAACCGGTTCCTATGGGACCACGTTCCTGAACCACTCAAAATGACCAAGTGTCATTTCAAACAACATAGATTTAGACAGATATTTTCTTATACCGCTCAAAATGGCCAGGTGGCATTTCAAATATCTGGAATTTGCCAGACAACAACTTTAGTCAAATGTGTTCGTGAACAGACTTCTAAATATGAGGAACCGGAACAACAGTTGCCATACTTTGACTGGATTTGATGTGTTACAGTGCCGTATGACCATTTTGAGTGATTCTGAAAATGGCCGCCAGGAACCTGTATCCGGATTATCCGAAGTGGCCATACATTGACAGGATCTTGTCGAGGGTACTTGACAATTGTTAGAAAGCAAATATCTGGCTTATTTCAAGATGTTTGAAGTGTCACTTGACTATTTCGAGTGGTATTGAAAAGTGGTTCCATGGGAACCGGTATCCGGTTATCTGGATCATTTCACGATGTATGATAAGTTGCTTGACAATTATTAGTAGTTTTGTAAAGTGTCCCCATAGGAACCGGTATACGGAACCGACCGGGTAGTCATACTTTGACAGGATCTTGTGAAAGTATTTGTCAAGAGCTATAAAGCAATATTTGACTAATTTCAAGATGATTGAAGTATCGCATGGCCATGAACCACTCATTTATGATAAATGGCCCCATGGGAAACGGTATCCGGGACATACCGGTTTCTGAAAAGTGGTCACATGGAAACCAATATCCGGAATATTCGGAGTGGCCATACTTTGACAAGATCTAGTCGAGGGTACTTTACAAGAGTTATAATGCTAATATCTGGCTAATTTCATGATGTTTGAAGTGTCGCTTGACTATTTCGAGTGGTTCTGAAAAGTGGCCCCATGGGAACCGGTATCCGGAACATCCGGAGTGACCATATTTGGACAGGATCTTGTCGAGGACAGTAGAAATAAGTTGTAGAGTAAATATCTTTCTGATTCCACGATGTTTGAAGTGTCGCATGACCATTTTGAATGATTTTGAAAAATGGCCCCACGGGAACCGGTATCCGGAACATCCGGGGTGGCCATACTTTGACAGGATCTTGTCGAGGGTACTTGACAAGAGTTATAATGCTAATATCTGGCTAATTTCATGATGTTTGAAGTGTCGCTTGACTATTTCGAGTGGTTCTGAAAAGTGGCCCCATGGGAACCGGTATCCGGAACATCCGGGGTGGCCATACTGTGAGCAGATTAGATTTTTTGGCAACAATGATACTTTTTTATCTTATTTGCTGAAAATATTGAGGATTACAATGATGTTTCAATCAGATTTATGACCAAGTTCTGCCTAGCTCCGAGAACTTCCAGAACCGGTATCCGGAACATCCGGTATTGGTTGTACGTGACCGGAAGTTGATCTGTGTGACTCAGAAGTGTAAAAAGAGCAAAATTGGTTGAAATTTATGGGTTTCCCAATTTTTTACAATAGATTATCCTCGATTTTTGACTCAGAGACAGCTAGTTTTGCCTCCCCTTAAAGGGGGGAGGGGTCAGGGGGGATGGGTCATCTCTTAAAAGATGGCGCAACTAATCCCCTTGATTTTGCAACTTGAAGCACTCAAATCGGTTGAAAACTGGCTGAGCTACATCGATTTTGCTAAACACAAAACGTCCCGGGTCTTTACGGGTTAAATTGGTATGATACCACATTTTGCTCTTGCATAATCCTTAAGACAAATTTTAAAGGGTCCAGGAATACCAAAATTTGGTATTGATACCAGAGAAAGGTATTATTACGCATTTCCCTTGTTATTTACCCATGCTCGGGAGGAGCGCTAGATTTTAAAAGTGTTTTCAATAATTTGCTGCCTGAAACGGTGATGAGCTAGAAATTTGGTGTCCATGGGACTTTTATGTAAAATTAGACGCCCAATTTGGTGGCGTACTCAGAATTTAAAAAAAACGTATTTTTCATCGAAAAAAAAACACTAAAAAAAAAAGTTTTAAAAACTCTGCCATTTTCTGTTACTCCACTTTAAAAAAAAATACTACCAATTTTACTTAAGAGTCCCCGAGCAGATATAACTTGGGAAGGTCAGTTTTTGATATTGTGAGAAGATCGGAATATGTTATTGGGATGATCGGATTAGTTGTTAAAATAACAAAAATCAATAACAAAGATTTGTTCAAAGAATAACTTAAACTGTTATTATGTTGTTATTGCAATAACAAACCAATAACACAGAAGGAATCATAAAGAAATAACAAGATTTGTTATTTTGTGCGGAGAGGTGGAGCAGCATAATAAAAAAAAATGTTTTTGAACTGGTTTGTCTCCATAATAAAAAAAAGTTATTGTTTTGGTTTATTTGTAATTTGCAAATAAACCTGCAGTTGTCATAACTCCTCTCTACTACCCGAGCAGACGGAAATAACTTGAGAATAACATATTTTGATATTTGAAAATACTAGACCAATAACATTTTACGTTATTTATAACAAAATTTGTTATTCGTCGTTATGATTTTTTTTGTTTTTGGATTGTTAGGGACCATCCATAAACCAGATGGACACTTAAGGGGGGGGGGGGGGGGTATGGCAATTGTCCACGCTCCATACAAAAAAGTTTTTTGTGTATGGACAATTATCCACGAAGGGGGGGGGGGGTTGAGAATCCCAAAAAAGTGTCCACGTGGTTTATGGATGGTCCCTTATTGTAATAACAGATTAATAACATTTTTAGTTATTCTTCGAACAAATCTTTGTTATTATTTTTTGTTATTTTAACAACTAATCCGATCTTCCCAATAACATTTTGAGGTATTCTTCCATAACAAAAAATGTTATTCCAAAGTTGTTTTGGCTTTCAACCAATATCAGACCAATAAAAAATTTTGTTATGATAACATAAACTGTTATTAAACTGTTATACAAAAATGGATTTTTCAAGAAGATTCCATAACACTTTCTGTTATTTTAACAGTATTTGTTATTGAAATGGCATGAAGTTTGTTATTACCGTCTGCCCGGGTAGTCAGAGCTGCAGAGTCGGATACCTCCAAGCGACTTTGAAGACAACTCGGACTCTGGATGCTGGATATGACAGACACCATTTCATGGCCAAAATTATGACCCCGACGAAATTGGTCAAAATTATCCCATAGTTCAAGCCAATTTTAGCAAAGTCCCTTAGGGGGTATATCAAGTAATAAAAAAAAACAACTTTCAAAATTTCATCTTTTTAGAATAATTTCAGCTTAAAGACACCATTTCATGGCCGAAATAATGACCCCGACGAAATTGGTCAAAATTATCCCATAGTTCTAGCCAATTTTAGCAAAGTCCCTTAGGGAGTATATCAAATAATAAAAAAATCAACTTTCAAAATTTCAACTTTTTAGAATAATTTCAGCTTAAGGACCACATTCATGGCCAAAATAATGACCCGAGCAGACGGAAATAACGTGGGAATAACATTTTTTGTTATTTGAAAATACTAAGCCAATAACATTTCATATTATTTATAACAATATTTGTTATTCGCCGTTATGATTTTTTTGTTATTGGATTGTTATTGTAATAACAGACTAATAACATTTTGCGTTATTCTTCGAACAAATCTTTGTTATTATTTTTTGTTATTTTAACAACTAATCCGATCATCCCAATAACAGTTGGCGGTATTCTTCCATAACAAAAAATGTTATTCCAAAGTTGTTTTGGCTTTCAACCAATATCAGACCAATAACAAATTTTGTTATGATAACATAAACTGTTTTTATACCCTTTTGCAAAAATGGATTTTAAAAGAATATTCCATAACATTTTTTGTTATTTTAACATATTTGTTATTGAAATGGCATGAATTTTGTTATTACCGTCTGCCCGGGGACCCCATTTCATGGACAAAATTATCCCAAAGATCTAAACATATTTAACAAAATAAAAAAATAATAACAGATTGTGTTATGGACACTTAGAAACATTTCCATTTGTGCGATTTATGGTAATTTTATTTCTAAGTCAGAATACCAACCGAATAACAAATCTTGTTATTAGGAGAGTTTTTGAAATGTATAACATTTCCTCTTATCCCGGGCAGACGGTAATAACAAAATTCATGCCACTTCAATATCAAATATTGTTAAAATAACAGAAAGTGTTATGGAATCTTCTTGAAAAACCCATTTTTTCATAAGAGTTAAATAACAGCTTACGAAATTTGTTATTGGTCTGATATTGGTTAAAAGCCAAAACAACATGGGAATAACATTTTTTGTTATGGAAGAATACCTCCAACTGTAATTGAGAAGATCGGATTAGTTGTTAAAATAACAAAAAAAAAATAAAGATTTGTTCGAAGAATAACAAAAAATGTGATAAGTCTGTTATTACAATAACAATCCAATATCAAAAAAATCATAACGACGAATAACAAATCTTGTTATAAATAACCTAAAATGTTATTAGCCTAGTATTTTCAAATATCAAAAAATGTTATTCTGACGATATTTTCGTCTGCTCGGGATTAGCGTGCTATTAAAAAATTTCAATATAATATCACTTCAATACCAAATCTTATTATTTTATCAGAAACTGTTTTTATTTTTTCTTCCTGAAGTTGAAATTCAGGATAAAATAATATCACTTTTTGTTATTTTAACAGGATTTGTCATTGAAATATCATTAATTTTGTTATTACCGTCTGCCGGGTCCCTTTGACACCAAGTTTCTATGAAATTATTAAAAAACACCTCTTTTTTCGCATGTTCTAAAATTGAAGGGGTCGTACCGACAAAGTTTCACCGCAAATCGAAGAGGGGCCGGGGCAACTTTACCCGATTTCGTGTGAGTTGGTAGAAAATTACCCTTATATTTTTTAGTTAAAGGCCCATCAAATCTCAAAAGGAACGGATTGCTCATTCTTGATTTCGTTTCGAATAATTTTTATGGTTATTTTTTTATTTTCTTTTGCTTAATCAAATTTAAAAAAAAAGATGTTAAAACGAAACAATGTAAGTTGTAAGATATTTATTTTTATCTAAACCCAAAATTCAGAGTCGTGACAATCGTTCCCTCAAAATTTATAGAGGGCTCAGAGCCAAAATCGAGGGAATAATGCTACCAACTCACACCATAAAAAAAAACGTGTTCATTTGTACTAATAAATTCCCAACAAGTGTCATACATCGACTTCTGACCACTCCTCGGTCACCAAGCTGTGGTGGCCAGGGCAGTTAAGTCGTTGGGTTAGTCTGTCAAAGGTCTCTGGTTTGATTCCCGTTGTCGACACTTTTGTTTTTGTTTTGACGGATGAACTTTTTTTTGCAAATGAACCTCGAGGGAATGATTCTCTCGCCCATCTCAAGCTGTGTTCTCTGTTTCCGGGGATGGTACCACTATTCTCACGGCTCGAGGCCATCATTCTTTCGTACGAGTGCTGCTCAGTTTTGGGTGTAGCAGCAAAGTTCATTTTTTTTTTAATTCAAAGGTTAAACTTTTAACTTCTGTCAGGGTGATTCATTTGCCCATTTTTCGATATAGCGAGTCTATTTTTAAACTTTTGCTCAAATCGATCAACACGTTCTTCACCATTACTTATCTCCATTCTATAGAAAGGTTGAGAGAAAAATTCTTCGAATCACTGGCATATCAACAGTCTGAAACACAGAAGTGTTGCCACCACCAACTAACAATCATAATTACTTCTCATAACGCCAACTATGCAACAAGACCAACCGAGTACTTCCAGTACAGTAAACCCGTTGATTGTTCGCGTCAGAAGTGAAAAGTAGAGAACATCATGAAAATGAGAAGTGTAGAAGAAAAAAAAAGAATTCACAACACAAACCGTTGAATGGGTGCTAAGAGCTCTGCTTAATTACTCTATTAGCGAGGAAATTAATCGGTTCAGTAGGGCTTTGTGTGCAGGTGGTTTCGTTCGTTCGTTGATTGCTGTAAAAATTGGTAAACAACACGCACGTGGATTCCTGGTGGTACACTGACTCAACAGTATCTATTCATAATAAACCTCTGCGCTGAGCAAGTTTGTTGTGAACTTGGGGGTGGAATTTAGTGGAAAATATTCAATTAAAATTTAAAATTCTTCAAATTGAGCTACGAGCCACTCCAAATCGTTCTAGTAATTGAAAAAGCACTTAATTTCATCAACTTTAACCGGGACAGGATTAAAAACTCGTCCCTTGCAGCTAAATATCCCCACGTGTAAAGCAAATATTAAAAAGGAACACGCAAAAAAGACCCGCTGACATAATCGCGTCCACGTCAGGGTCGTCAATTTTGACCGACTCGCGCGAGGAAAAGTTGAAAACTCGCCCCCAAAAACAACGTCCCGCGTTAATTAAATTCCAACCCTCAAAAGCTAAAAAGTTAAGCCAAAGTGCGTTCAACTTCCAAAATTGCGCGCTCGTAATCTGTCAGTTTTTTTTTTCGCAAGGGTGAGGATGTTTCGTGTGGCACGATAGTGTGCGCGGGGTTGCCCCCTTTTTTTTGGGGTGTGTTTTGGTTTTGATTCACTTAGTTTTTTTTTAATAGTATTCATTTTTTTTTCTTTCTTGTTTTGCTTCGTTTACTCTAGCGAGGCGGCGCCCTCTCTAGCGTGAGATATCACAAATAAAACAAGCACTAGTTGGGCTTGGGTAATTTGGCAATGAACTGGACATTAAAAGTTTTTTTTTAAATGGCCTTGCTCCATACAAAAAAAATCAAAATCCCAAATCCCAATTTTTTTATTGAAAAAAATGACAAATTGACAAATTGACAAATTGACAAATTGACAAATTGACAAATTGACAAATTGACAAATTGACAAATTGACAAATTGACAAATTAGAAAATTGACAAATTGCGAAATTGACAAATTGGAAAATTAACAAATTGACAAATTGACAAATTGAGAAATTGACAAATTGACAAATTGACAAATTGACAAATTGACAAATTGACAAATTGACAAATTGACAAATTGACAAATTGACAAATTGACAAATTGACAAATTGACAAATTGACAAATTGACAAATTGACAAATTGACAAATTGACAAATTGACAAATTGACAAATTGACAAATTGACAAATTGACAAATTGACAAATTGACAATTGACAAATTGACAAATTGACAA
Organism: Culex pipiens pallens; assembly: GCF_016801865.2. Classification (NCBI taxonomy): domain Eukaryota; kingdom Metazoa; phylum Arthropoda; class Insecta; order Diptera; family Culicidae; genus Culex; species Culex pipiens. The sequence continues at coordinate 163,693,872 of NC_068939.1, read as the reverse complement.
ATTGACAAATTGACAAATTGACAAATTGACAAATTGACAAATTGACAAATTGACAAATTGACAAATTGACAAATTGACAAATTGACAAATTGACAAATTGACAAATTGACAAATTGACAAATTGACAAATTGACAAATTGACAAATTGACAAATTGACAAATTGACAAATTGACAAATTGACAAATTGACAAATTGACAAATTGACAAATTGACAAATTGACAAATTGACAAATTGACAAATTGACAAATTGACAAATTGAAAAAAATGGGCAAATTGACAAATTGACAAATTGACAAATTGACAAATTGACAAATTGACAAATTGAAAAAAATGGGCAAATTGACAAATTGACAAATTGACAAATTGACAAATTGACAAATTGACAGTTGAAAAGTTGAAAAGTTGAAAAGTTGAAAAGTTGAAAAGTTGAAAAGTTGTAAAGTTGTAAAGTTGAAAAGTTGAAAAGTTGAAAAGTTGAAAAGTTGAAAAGTTGAAAAGTTGAAAAGTTGAAAAGTTGAAAAGTTGAAAAGTTGAAAAGTTGAAAAGTTGAAAAGTTGAAAAGTTGAAAAGTTGAAAAGTTGAAAAGTTGAAAAGTTGAAAAGTTGAAAAGTTGAAAAGTTAAAAAGTTAAAAGTTAAAAAGTTAAAAAGTTAAAAAGTTGAAAAGTTGAAAAGTTGAAAAGTTGAAAAGTTGAAAAGTTGAAAAGTTGAAAAGTTGAAAAGTTGAAAAGTTGAAAAAATGAAAAGTTGAAAAGTTGAAAAGTTGAAAAGTTGAAAAGTTGAAAAGTTGAAAAGTTGAAAAGTTGAAAAGTTGAAAAGTTGAAAAGTTAAAAAGTGAAAAAGTTGAAAAGTTTAAAAGTTTAAAAGTTAAAAAGTTAAAAAGTTAAAAAGTTAAAAAGTTAAAAAGTTAAAAAGTTAAAAAGTTAAAAAGTTAAAAAGTTAAAAAGTTAAAAAGTTGAAAAGTTGAAAAGTTGAAAAGTTGAAAAGTTGAAAAGTTGAAAAGTTGAAAAGTTGAAAAGTTGAAAAGTTGAAAAGTTGAAAAGTTGAAAAGTTGAAAAGTTGTAAAGTTGTAAAGTTGAAAAGTTGAAAAGTTGAAAAGTTGAAAAGTTGAAAAGTTGAAAAGTTGAAAAGTTGAAAAGTTGAAAAGTTGAAAAGTTGAAAAGTTGAAAAGTTGAAAAGTTGAAAAGTTGAAAAGTTGAAAAGTTGAAAAGTTGAAAAGTTAAAAAGTTAAAAAGTTAAAAAGTTAAAAAGTTAAAAAGTTGAAAAGTTGAAAAGTTGAAAAGTTGAAAAGTTGAAAAGTTGAAAAGTTGAAAAGTTGAAAAAATGAAAAGTTGAAAAGTTGAAAAGTTGAAAAGTTGAAAAGTTGAAAAGTTGAAAAGTTGAAAAGTTGAAAAGTTGAAAAGTTAAAAAGTGAAAAAGTTGAAAAGTTTAAAAGTTTAAAAGTTTAAAAGTTAAAAAGTTAAAAAGTTAAAAAGTTAAAAAGTTAAAAAGTTAAAAAGTTAAAAAGTTAAAAAGTTAAAAAGTTAAAAAGTTAAAAAGTTAAAAAGTTGAAAAGTTGAAAAGTTGAAAAGTTGAAAAGTTGAAAAGTTGAAAAGTTGAAAAGTTGAAAAGTTGAAAAGTTGAAAAGTTGAAAAGTTGAAAAGTTGAAAAGTTGAAAAGTTAAAAAGTTAAAAAGTTAAAAAGTTGAAAAGTTGAAAAGTTGAAAAGTTGAAAAGTTGAAAAGTTGAAAAGTTGAAAAGTTGAAAAGTTGAAAAGTTGAAAAGTTGAAAAGTTGAAAAGTTGAAAAGTTGAAAAGTTGAAAAGTTGAAAAGTTGAAAAGTTGAAAAGTTGAAAAGTTGAAAAGTTGAAAAGTTGAAAAGTTGAAAAGTTGAAAAGTTGAAAAGTTGAAAAATTGAAAAGTTGAAAAGTTGAAAAATTGAAAAGTTGAAAAGTTGAAAAGTTGAAAAATTGAAAAGTTAAAATGTTAAAAAGTTGAAAAGTTGAAAAGTATAAAAGATGAAAAGTTTAAAAGTTTGAAAGTATAAAAATTGAAAAGTTGAAAAGTTGACAAATTGATATATTAATAAATGGTTAAATCTTTTACATTGCCAAATTACTCCAAACATGTAAATCGTTGCTTCTATATTTTGCAACTGCGTCTATTTTTTCCATTCGTTCAGCTTTATAACTTCTACAATAACCGTTGGTTGGTTGCGTTTTTTGCTTGTTGTTTCGCAGGCGTAAAGGGTGGGTTTTGTTTACACGTATTTTGATCGGTTTTGTGTTATTTAACACCTTGTTTTGTAGTGCTCAATCGCAACGGCCGTGATTTACCTGTGGAGTCTGTTGTGTGCAGTAATTTAATTTGCTCCGTCGTCTACTCCTCGAACACCTTGATCTTGCGATTTGGCACGGTTATTAAATCATCATTATCCCCACTGTGACTCTGTCAAGTCTTTGTTTTGAACGACAGGTGAAATGTTTTGTATGAAGGCAAAAAACAGTTTGAGGGGTTGGCCAATTTGTGCGAATTTAATTTGTCCAAACTGTCAAGAACTGTCCATTATCAGTGCTGCTGATTTGGTGGTAACGTGTTGTTTCGTTAGCTAATGAACACAATAATTGGAGACGGAGTGCTTTCTCTGATACAGCTGGTAAATGGTTCGCTGAACTTGTGATTGATTTGGTGATGAGAGAAATCATAGTAATTATTAAAAAAAACATTGCCTTTTATAATACCAATCAATTATCGAGAATTTCTATCTAGTATATATGAGTTTCTTATTCTTCTCACTCAATCAAAACATCGAGCTAGATTCTAAATCTTTACGTCGTGTTCAACAACCAGTGACAAGTGTAAGTACATCGATCAAAGGTCACAACTCATTAGCGCTCAACTGATCGTCACTTGTAAAGTGTCGTTACAGCTCTACTAAATGCCACTCTCAATCCCGTAATTTGTCAGTTATTTACGCTAATCGAATGACAACTATATCATCGGCGTATTATACAGTTTCACCAACTACTCTCGACAACAAACAATCTACGACCCCCGGTTCCATTCGATTCCGATGGGATTGAATCGCACCGCGTCAACAGATCATCACACCAGTATCAATTCACATTCTTGTTCGCGTTGCTAGAAGCATCAGAGAGTATGTATTGTTCAGGAAACCAATTTCAGGCCGATGAAGGCCGCGAGACGCGGCGTCGTTGTCGTCGGATGTGGACGTGGGTGTGTTTTTACGCCGGGTTGGTATTCTGGCACCGTGGTAGCCCAGCCGGTTGGGAAGCACATTCCTCCCAGACTGGGGTGTCAGACGCGTTGAAAGGGGTGCGCTGGTTTGATTTGCTTTAAATGTACTTCAATCATTGATATATATTAAGCATTATCATGTCATATCAGAAGAATCCTACACAGCAAAAAATCCGATGGTAAAATCGCATGCAAAAGCATGCGTCAAAATAAACACTTAATATTACACTGCACTGCATGTACAATTTTTGCAAACACAAAAAAAAGTTTTTTTTGTTTTGTTTCCAACATATCTTTTATGGATATTTCAAAATATATACAAAAAAAATAATTTTTTTTAAATTCTCAAGAGCGGATAATATCCGTTTCTTCAATTATGAACAAAAGGAAAATCTTAAACCTCTAATATTGAAACAGAATTTGATTTTTTCGATTTACACATTTTTTTCTCTCGAATTTGACTACAAAGATTTGAAAGCTAAAAATGAAACTTCTATGCAAAAAGGTCCAACAGGCATGACCAGTATGACAAAGAACATTGCTGTATTTTATTAAAAAAAACTAACTTAATCCACCTATGTGGTTGATGCCTTCCTCACTTGTTACCAACAATGGGTAATATGAGTGGTTTGGACACATATTTCAGCTATTTTTTTTAGGTCCAGAAAAATAAGTACACAGATATAACTTAAGTTGTCATAACTCGAGACAGGGTTGCCAGATCTTCAATTATGTGGACTCGTTGGAAAGTTCTTTCGATTACCTAACCAACGATGGGTACACAGAAAAAAATATTTCTGTAAATTTACATTGTTTATCATGTACCAAAAGGTATCATGATAAATGATGTATATTTACATTAGGTTCATTGGAAATTTACATTATATTCATTGGAAATTTACATTAGTTTTGAAAATTTACATTAGTTTTGAATTTACATTAGTTCAAATCAACTATTTCTGATTGGTCAATGGGAATGAGAAGCTCGACTTGGATTGCAGTAGGAAAAGGGTGTGGCCTATGTTCTATTTTAAAATGAGTGAAGCGGGCAGCAAAAGGAAATTCGGATTTTAAAAAGTTATTTCACAGGTAGGGGACGCTTTCTCGTCGACGGCCAAGTGGAATAACGCTGGACTGGAATCGAACAGACGACGGGTAGGATGTTCGGTGTTACTGCTGCTACCCGCTGCCGACTGAGCCATCTTCGCATTTTATAATCGAGCGGCTAAAGCATCAACTTGTTCAGGGCGAGGCTCAGGCAGTGGGCCAGCGAAGTATGAGATCGATAGAAAGAGAACCAAATATTACTATTTTTAGTTCGGGTAGTTTTGAAGTCAACGTTTGGCAGAAATACATTGGATATATGATTTACATTAAATAGGAATTTACAGGAAGCCGAACACGGGTAGAAATTCATCAGATTTGAGTTTCCATGCTCAACGTTTCCATTAGATTCATGATTTACATTAGATTTAGATTTACATTGGAGTAATTTCCATGACTTTTTACTCTTTACATCATATTTCAACATTACATTAAGTGAGTTTACATAAGAAACAGTAATTACGTGCTGTGTAAATTTACATATTTTTTTCTGTGTAATCAACAATGAGTTGGATGATGGTTCCGGACATCGTTTACATACATTTAAGTGAGATCCGGCTTCAAAAAAGTACATCAATATCACTTAAGTGGTCATAACTCGAGACATGGTTCCCAGATCATCCTTCAATTATTTGGACTCGTTGGAAAGGTCTCTCAATTACCTAACCAATGATGGGTCGGATGATTGATCCGGACATCGTTTACATGCATTTAAGTGAGATCCGGCTTCAAAAAAGTACATAAATATCACTTAAGTGGTCATAACTCGAGACAGGGTTGCCAGATCTTCGAAGTTGTGGACTCGTTGGAAAGGTCTTTTGATTAACTAACCAACGATGAGTCGGATGATGGTTCCGGACATCATTTACATACATTTAAGTGAGATCCGGCTTCAAAAAAGTACTTAAATATCACTTAAGTGGTCATAACTCAAGACAGGGTTGCCAGATCTTCGATATTGTAGTCTCGTTGGAAAGGTCTCTTGATTACCTATTCAACGATGAGTCGGATGATGGTTCCGGACATCGTTTACATACATTTAAGTGAGATCCGGCTTCAAAAAAGTACTTAAATATCACTTAAGTGGTCATAACTCAAGACAGGGTTGCCAGATCTTCGATATTGTAGTCTCGTTGGAAAGGTCTTTTGATTACCTATTCAACGATGAGTCGGATGATGGTTCCGGACATCGTTTACATACATTTAAGTGAGATCCGGCTTCAAAAAAGTACATAAATATCACTTAAGTGGTCATAACTCGAGACATGGTTGCCAGATCTTCAATTATTTGGACTCGTTGGAAAGGTCTCTCGATTACCTAACCAATGATGGGTCGGATGATTGATCCGGACATCGTTTACATGCATTTAAGTGAGATCCGGCTTCAAAAAAGTACTTAAATATCACTTAAGTGGTCATAACTCGAGACAGGGTTGCCAGATCTTCGATATTGTGGTCTCGTTGGAAAGGTCTCTTGATTACCTATTCAACGATGAGTCGGATGATGGTTCCGGACATCGTTTACATGCATTTAAGTGAGATCCGGCTTCAAAAAAGTACTTAAATATCACTTAGATGGTCATAACTCGAGACAAGGTTGCCAGATCTTCAATTATGTGGACTCGTTGGAAAGATCTCTCAATTATCTAACCAACGATGGGTCGGATGATGGATCCGGACATCGTTTACATGCATTTAAGTGAGATCCGGCTTAAAAAAGTACATAAATATCACTTAAGTGGTCATAACTCGAGACAGGGTTGCCAGATCTTCGATGTTGTGGACTTGTTGGAAAGGTCTTTTGATTACCTAACCAACGATGGGTTGGATGATGGATCTGGACATCGTTTACATGCATATAATTGAGATCCGGATATATGTGAAAACACATTTTTATACATAACTTTTGAACTACTTATCGAAACTTCAAACAATTCAATAGCGATGTATGGGACCCTAAACCAAGTCGAATGCAACTGGTTCGATCAAAATCGGTTCAGCCAGTGCTGAGAAAACTTGGCAAGATTTTTGAACACATACATACATACACACACACACACATACACACACACAGACATTTGTTCAGTTTTCGATTCTGAGTCGATATGTATATATGAAGGTGGGTCTTCGAGCTTTTAATAAAAAGTTCATTTTTAGAGCAGGATTATAGCCTTACCTCAGTGAGGAAGGCAAAATGTTTCCAGTAGTCAGATTAATACGTGTGTCAAACGCGTTCTGACTTGAAATCCCTTCAGCCAGTTGTCGCACTTACATAAATTTTCAGGGTGTGTCAAGATAGCACGACAAGATTGAAACTTGACAACAACGTACAGAGCTTTGGGACCATCCATAAACCACGTGGAAACTTTAGGGGTTGGGCGGTTGTCCACGCACTGTGATAAAAAGAAAGGGGGAGGGGGGGTTTGAGATTTCAAAAAAAAATGTCCACGTGGTTTATGGATGGTCCCTTTTTTGATTTTTATTGAATATCTCAGGATTTAAATCGAATTTATGGGATCATTGAAAATCAAAAGGTGAGGCATTGTAACCTGCACAACATGGCGTTCCCAACTTAATCAGACCTTCAGACCCAACGTGCAACAAGATAGCATGACAGCGAAGATATGGTGTTTATCCTTTCTACTCTTCAATGGCATGAAAGCTGAGCGGGCTGTGGCGCCAATCCTTTCTGTTAGTTGAATCCCGTCCGAATTTACATGAAGTGTGTAATATAAAGTCCCGCCCGTGTGGATCAATCGGACCGCGCACTGGACTCACAATCCAGAGGTCGCCGGTTCGAATCCCGCGGCGGGCGCTCTAAAATTCTTTGTGTAAAAATGGGTATTCGGCGCCGTCGCTCCGTGCCATACTTTCATACACTTAGGAGCCCAGGGCGGCGAAGTCCTTGTAGATAAAAGGAAGACACTAGTGGTTGGTACTAGCAATGGTGGCCGACAGCTATAAAGTCAACTTCGTCGTAATATAAAGTGACTTTTCTTACAAAGGTTTTGTGCATGCGATTTTACCAACGGTTTTTTGCTATTTTTTCAAAATACCTTCAAAACAGTCTAAAAGCTTGCAGATCATATTATAACCACTTGAGGGATGAATTTGTACGTTTTTTAACCGGATCTCACTTATCTGAATGAAAACTATGACCGGATCCATCATCCCACGTATCGTTGCCAGGGTGCGACATCTATATCTCACTACAGGCAGCTCGACCGCAGCTATCACTCGCTGTCAATTACGGCACCAAAACAAAGCCAGCACAAAAGAACAGCTGTTCATTACGGAACCAAAACAAAGCAACTGCGCACTGTATAAAAGTACAAAAACTGCAGGCATAAAATAGAAATAAACCGATTATTTTTTCATGGAAAACTGTATCGCAATTTTACGTTTAAAAGGTAGTGTATGTTTTTGATTATTCTTTATTAATGTGCAAAATAACATCTGGCCGATGACCTCATTTTAAGTTGTACTTTTATCACATGAAACGTTTAACTTAACTACTATGTAATTGACTTTTACTACAGTAATTCAGAATTTATTTTATTAAAAAAAAGGTATATAAAACAATATTTTTGTTTTTACAGTGCGCATTTTGCGAGCGATAATAATCTCAAGTTCGAAGATCGAGCTACCATGTCTGAGTTGTGAACACTTAAGCGATTATTGTATACCGTAAACCGGGGTGACTTTGATAGGATTTCAATTTGTTTTTAGAATATTTTCCAACAGGTAAGGTTTTTCTCAAGGTTATTATTTTTAAAACATGTACTGGGGTAGGCCACACAAAGTCCATGCACTATTTTGGAAGAAAAAGTTTTTTCAATAGTATTTAGAAAAATAGTTACGTTAAAAATTCTTGGTTTTAATTCCGGGGTGACTTTGATAGTCATAGTTTTTCTTGTTAAAATCATATTTAAGATGTTCAAACTTTATTTGTACGTTAAATGTACCATCACTAAAGTAGCTGATATAGTTTGTAAGAAAAAAATCAATGTTTATATTAAGTTAACTAAGTTTATAAGCTTTTTAACAAAATACATATAAATTTTAGGTAAAATTGTTAAAAAGTCGGAATTTTGCCTGAAATTTGTTAAAAATAGTTTTGTTTATAAAATTATCGATTTATATTGCATTTTAAACTGAATTCGAAGCACGAATCACAAGTTTGCACATTTTACATGAAATTTGTTCAACTGAATTTGCCTATAAATTTGGAGATTTTTTTTTAATTGTGTTTCAAAAACACATATTATTTATTATTTACAAACTTATTTAACCTTCTCCTAGTGGAAAATTATCCAAAGAATCCGAAAATGCATTCCGTTTTCCGATTAAAAATCATGTTCATTGAGAAAATCATGACACTTTGAGAAGTTTAAAATAATGACTTTCATCCACATTTTCTTAACTATAGTTAACTAACTTTATAAACTTTTAAAAAATTTATGAAAAGTTCTTCATGAGGTACTTTGAACACTTCTCTACCACGGTCAGTATGTTTCTGAACCATTCCTTACGTATTTTAATTGTACTCTTCATTTTGCGGAAAAATCGCAAACCTATCAAAGTCACCCCGGCAATCAAAGTCACCCCGTTTTACGGTAGTTTTGAAGACTCTCTCAATTATCTAACCAACGATGGGTCGGATGATGGATCCGGACATCGTTTACATGCATTTAAGTGAGATCCGGCTTAAAAAAGTACATAAATATCACTTAAGTGGTCATAACTCGAGACAGGGTTGCCAGATCTTCGATGTTGTGGACTTGTTGGAAAGGTCTTTTGATTACCTAACCAACGATGAGTCGGATGATGGTTCCGGACATCGTTTACATGCATTTAAGTGAGATCCGGCTTCAAAAAAGTACTTAAATATCACTTAGATGGTCATAACTCGAGACAAGGTTGCCAGATCTTCAATTATGTGGACTCGTTGGAAAGATCTCTCAATTATCTAACCAACGATGGGTCGGATGATGGATCCGGACATCGTTTACATGCATTTAAGTGAGATCCGGCTTAAAAAAGTACATAAATATCACTTAAGTGGTCATAACTCGAGACAGGGTTGCCAGATCTTCGATGTTGTGGACTTGTTGGAAAGGTCTTTTGATTACCTAACCAACGATGGGTTGGATGATGGATCTGGACATCGTTTACATGCATATAATTGAGATCCGGATATATGTGAAAACACATTTTTATACATAACTTTTGAACTACTTATCGAAACTTCAAACAATTCAATAGCGATGTATGGGACCCTAAACCAAGTCGAATGCAACTGGTTCGATCAAAATCGGTTCAGCCAGTGCTGAGAAAACTTGGCAAGATTTTTGAACACATACATACATACACACACACACACATACACACACACAGACATTTGTTCAGTTTTCGATTCTGAGTCGATATGTATATATGAAGGTGGGTCTTCGAGCTTTTAATAAAAAGTTCATTTTTAGAGCAGGATTATAGCCTTACCTCAGTGAGGAAGGCAAAAATACAAAAAAGTTCGTTTGAGAAAAATCTATGATATATGAATTCTGATCTCGGAAGCTATTGGTTCGATTTTCAATGTTAAAAAATTATTTTTTTACGAAATTTTCTGATTTTTTTATGAAAATATTACAAACATTATAATACTTGATCTGAACTGTGAACTATAAAATTAGGAAAATTGTCTATAATGCTTGATTTCCTAATTTTATTTTTTTTTGTGAAATGATCAGAAAATTTCACAAAAGTTTAATATATTAACATTGAGAATCGGACCAATAGTTTCCAATCATCGTCAGTTGAAAATTACGGGCCGATTTTCAAAGTATCAGAGAGGAACAGTAGGAAATTTTCTTGGCCTTTCAAAAAAAAAAATCAAGGATGTTTTTTTCTTTTAAGAAGTATTTTACTGCAAAACAAATGAAAAGAAATCTAAAATTTATACTAAATTTAGCTAAAACTTGGAAACGAAAAAAAATATTTAAAAAAAACCCTAACCTAACCTAACCTTAAAATTTTGCCGAATTTTTCGATCAGAAAATTCTTTCTCAAGATACAGAATTGCATACATTAACATACCCATTTTATATGACCAGCTCCCGAAATTGTAAGTAGACTTGTATAGAAAAACTATTGATGCAAAATTACTTCTTTAGACATGGGGAATGCATTTACAAAGTTTTATCCAAATCAAAAAAATATACAGAAAAATCGATTTGTGAAATTGAGAAGAACTATTCTGTTGCTCTTATTTCCTGGAATTTATTTAAATTTAGTTAGCAATATTTAGATAAAAATCGATCTATTTAATTGGACAGAACTGACGAATTGTCATTAAAACTTATTTTGAACCGAAATAGGAAGTAATAACATTTGAAAAAAGAAACTGAGTATTTAAACAAGTAAATTTCAAATCAAGTATTATTTTAAACACACTTATTCAGACTTTTCATTTTTGTTTTATTTTTCTTCAAAAAAAACATGTCGTAATACAAGACCTTTGCAACAAACAATTTTTACAGTCAGAAAATTTTAGAAAAAAATACAATTAAAATTGTAGTTTAAGCAGAAGAAGAAGATATCAAACAAGGTTCGCCGATTGCTAAAAAAATCACTGTTCACAATTTTGAAATGTTTTTAGCATCCATTTCAGTGCTAAAAAGTAAAAATTTTCAGCCCTTGTATCGAAAAGTATTATTTTTCAACAATGAATCTTGTTTGAAAACATCGAAAATCGGGTAAAAAATTAAAAATTCTCGAATCAGTCATTTATAGGCAACTTCTCGGCTGACATTTTTGAGAATTATAAATTTTTCACATTTATGGATGCATGTACACTATAAAGCACTTCTGAATGAAATTATTTTCATCAAAAATGTTTTTTTTTGTTTTCTTTCAATAAGGCCAATATTTTTTATTGAAGTTTATGTCTCTCGACTCTGACCTATGTCGAAGGGTTGCAAAAAAAATGGGATAAAAATTTAAATTATGAACCATGGTTTCAACATTTAATCAAAAAAGTGTTTTAAACTGCATTATACACCTGTCCAGTTGTTTTTCCATCATTAGTTTCCAAAATATCTAAATATTGACGAAATTTTTTTTGCGAAAAATAATTTTATTGCGTTGCTATATATTGGATTTTCATAAAAATTCAAAACATTTTTAAACAAACCCAAACATGCTGAATATAATTATCAGTGCAGAAAAAATCATTGAAGATTGTTTTCAGTTGATAAGACTTTTTTATTCATGGAAATTTTGAAGTTTTTTTGAAAAAAAAAAAAATGTTTTGCCCCCTAATTTTTCAGGACAATTTTGAAGAAGGGTCGACATAAACTCTGAATAATATTCGCAAAGGCCTAATCGATATCACGGAAATTACCAGATCTTTGGAAATTGCCTGTTCTTGGAAAAATGCAAATATTTTTATACACTTCCTTTGGTATTTTTCGTTATGCTTGCTTTAAAAAAAATTGTTTTTAAGGAGAAAAAATATCACAAATGTTTAATTTTTAATATTGAATATACAGTCGACTCTCTGGTTGTCAATATCCAAGGGACCGTCGAGGAAGAGAATCATCAGTTTACAGAACGATGCAAAATGAAGACTCGATTGAAAATATTTTTTTCTTGATACCCAGCTATGGGAGAGAATCATGGCAACGTCCATCAAACAAAAACAAACTATTGTCAAACACCCTTCAAAGCTTCGTTTCGCCAAGAAAAATGTCAATGCAAGCCATGAGAAAGTGAAATTATTGACAACCGGAAGAGATTTTTAAAGCAAACAGAATCCAAGGGAACGTCGAGGAAGAGATCCTTCAAGCAAGGGAAAATATCGAGGAATGAAGATAATTGAAGTATGCAGATTGAAGGGACTGAAGAATTCATCTATAGATGGAGAATTATTGATATCGAGAAGATCGACAGCCAGAGAGTCGACTGTATTACTATATTTAAAATAAACTTATTGTTTTAATTTCAAATAATCATTTTCTTCATTATTTTATTATCAACCGCAGCATTGATGCCAAAAAAGTTTCTTTTTTTTCTTCACATTTTGTTAAAAAAATAACATATTTTGTTCACCTTCTTAAAAAAATAAATAACATTTTCACCGATTGATGTTTCATTCATTTTTTCAATTATCAAACTTATTCCACAGATTCTCAAGATCAAAACAATTATTTGATATTTTTCAAAAAGCACTTTTTCAAGAGATAATTTCAGTTTTTAGAGTGTAGTCACAGCGCATTTTATTTAAGTTTTCAATGGAAAAAACCTTAGACTTACGCAACTAGCAAGAAAAACATCGCTTGTTTTGTTGAACAATTGCTGGACAACCGTTTTTATACGTTAATTATTGAACAAGTGTCATAACAATTGCTAATTGTTTACATTTTGATCAAAAAACCATTGTTAAACATGGTTGTGTAACAAAAAATCCAAATCTAGCAACGGATTACGAAAAGTTCATTTTGAAGTTTATTCTGACTTAAATGAAACATGCTTGTAGAACTCGGAGAGTAAAATGACATTTGCAGACATGATGTTTCATTTCAGTTTGCTCAACATGATAACATAGCAGATTTGACCTTTGGCTTCGGCTGGGTTATCTCATAAACATGTTGTTATTGTGTAGTTCGCCTTCGTGTTTTAAAAACCGAGAAAGAACATGTTGACGAAACAAGCACAGCTAGTTCTAAAAATAGAAACAGCTTATGTTCAAAAGAAGTTTTGGCAAACTGTTAATGAACTTGGTAAAACCTAAATGACCGCAGACTTCTTATTGGCCTTTAGGCCTGCTCATCCAACATAACTCCTCGTGGAAAGATGCAGACGCGCGCCTGTACTTGACATTTGGAGTGATCTTGGGTTATATATTGAATAATGTATGATATTATTGATCTTCAAATACTTTCACAGTTCGTAAGAAAAAAAGTATTACTACAACTTCAAACAAGGCAACGTATCGATGAAGGCCAAAAAACTAACTAACTCAAAATTAAGTAAATAAGTACAATCAATTTAAATATAACACGATGATGGCAAAATTGGAGGCGTTTGGACTTTGTTCAAATTGGCGTGATTTTCGTGCAGCTACGCCACTGCTCATCGATACGCGGGTATTGCACGGCGGCAAATCGTACGTATAGTCTCTCTATATATGCCACATCCATCCATCCATTGGCAAATCGATTCTCCGTTTAGCCCGCTGGATTGTGAGTGTGCGTGTGTGTTTTGAATAAATTTGATTAAGCTAATTTGGACAAGCCGGCTTATACAGGCAGCGAGCTCGACATCGACTCTGGGTTTGTGTTTGAGAGCCAAGAACGGGGGGAAATATGGCAAACATCATCTAAATAACATCACCCAGCTCGGGATTGGCTGGTGCCACTGAATTCCAGTGTGTTCATTATTCTCGAGTGGTGCCCCAAGTGTTGACCAAGTTTGCTCCAACTCTCCGTCCGTTGATTCATCAATCATCCGCCAAGTTCTTTACTAATTTAGTGCTCTCTTCTCTCTTCCACAGATGTCGATCTAAGACACAGGCCCAACGCCACTAGTCCTCAACAGCAGCAGCAGCAACAACAGCAGACGACAAGCACCCAGAACCAGCAGCAGCAGCAGCAGCAGCACAACACCCTGTCACGTCGCAACTCGACCGGAAGCAGCGTGCTGAACGGCGGCATGAACAGCCATACGGCGGCCATCAATCTGCAGTCGTCCGCCGGGCAATCAGTGGCAGTGGTCGGCCATCACCGGGGCTTCTCGTCGACGGTGGTGGCGGCAGCGAACTCGGCCGCGGCCGCCGGCGACTGTCCATGGTTCATGCCGCACCAGATTCCCCCGCAGGCCCCGGCCCGGCAGCACAAACGGCCCGCGCCCCAGCCCGGCGTTGGCCACGGCGGACTGATGCCACAGCCACCGCAGTTTATTAACCCGCCGCCGGCGCCCCAGCAGCAGCAGCAGCAGCAGCAACAACAGCAGCAGATGCCACCACCGCAATTACCTCCACACAGTGTAAGTTGGAATTAATTGATCGATTGTTGATTAGAATTTCAATACTCAGACCAAATTATTCAAAGATTCAAAGATTCAATCGAAGTACAGTACTTGTTCGGTAACTGGGCTAAGAACGTAGCCCAATCACCGAATGCTGCTCGTTAACTGGGCTGAACAAAAAATATCGAGGGGACCACCGATGATTAATACTTTCCTGACGAAATATAAAAATAAAAGTTACTTAAATTTATTTACAATGCTTACTTTTCATATTTCTTAAATTGTGACTTGAAATTAAATAAAGTTTGAAAAAGTTATTTTTATTTATTGAACATGATTTTTGCATCCATTAACCCCTCGGCAATTTCAATTTGTTTTGATTTTTTGACGTTTGTCTGCTTTTTAACAGGGCTACGGCCCAATTATCGAGCGCCCAGTTAAAAAGCAGCCCAGTTAAACAATGCTCAGTTACCGAACAACTACTGTATTGAATTGAATAATTCTTCAAACTAAACGAAATGTGGTTCCGAATGCCAATTCAACGCAAATTGGAAAATCCGAGCTTTTAAAATTATTTGAATTAACATGGCTTATCAAAAATTTTGATGTTGTTGATTCCAGAAAAAAACATTCAATACAAAATTTCCTGCATCCAGCTTTGAAAAGTAAACTTCCCTTGAGTCTCGATATCAAAGGACAGTGTTGCAAGCTCATTACATTTTCTAACTTATTGTTTTTTTTTTGTTTTTTTTAATCCGACTGAAACTTTTTTGGTGCTATGCGGTATGTTTAAATATGAAACATTCGTAAAATTTTCCGATCTTTTCGAAAAAAATATCTTCAAAATTTTTAAACCGAAACTAACATTTTAAAAGGGCGTAATATTGCATATTTGGCCCTTTTGAAATGTTAGTCTTGATTTAAAATTTTTGAAAATATTGTTTTCGAAGAGATCGGAAAATTTTAATGTTCCCAACTTCAACATTGTAAATCGGACCATTAGTTACTGAGATATCGACGTTAGAAAATAGTGGGTTGTTTGGGGGAGACTTGGAAAACATCAATTTTCATGTTTTTAAACATTTGCATGGCAATATCTCAGCAACTAAGGGTTGTATCAACAAAGTTCAAAAAAAGCAAAATACAGAGAATTTTCTCAGCCTTTCAAAATAGTTTTTTCAAAGGTGGGCAAACATGTGCACTAATTTAAAAAAATGAAAAACTGCGACTATTTTCAAAAAAGTTACCAAAAACTGGCCTTAACTTGAAAACGGTGCACTTTATCAAAATTTCACTAAAGAACTTTTTGATTGCAAATTTGATTTTACATCGAAAAATGCACTTGAAAAATTTTTGCGACCAATATTTCGTTTTTTTTTTAAATAATCTGTATTGATTCAAAAAAATATAACTCAGTTAAAGATTTTTTGCCCACTCTGGAAATTTCTGAAAAGTTGACATTTGATGTCCTCTAAAACATATCAAAAAATGAAAATAGTATTTTTTTTACAAATCAAGATTTAGTGACAAAACAGTTAAATAAAAAAACACCAAAAATTTTTTAACCGTGTATCATTTTTTTTTCAGTGTAGTCCATATTCGTACCACACGTACAACTTTGCCGAAGACACCAAATCGATCAAAAAAATTCTTCAAAAGATACAGATTTTTGAATTTTCATGCATCGTTTTTGTATGGACAGCTGCCAAATTTGTATGGAAAATTATATAGACAAACTAATGATGCAAAATGGCTTCTTTGGGTATACCGAAGGCACCAAAAAAGTTTCAGTCGGATTAAAAATACAAAAATTAAAAACCTGAAAAAATAGACCGATTTCGTAGAGAACTGCTCTATTTTTGAATTTTTGTATTTTTGATTTTTTGTACAGTCCAGACTCGATTATCCGAATTTTCGATTATCCTAAGTTCGATTATCCGTAGATTTGTATGGTACTTCGGATAATCGAATTATGAACAAAAATTTGTTCCTCATCAAATTCTTCTGCGACTTCATTTTAGTCAAATTTGAATAGTTGATTGCCTATCAAATACACTTTTTGAATATTTCATCACCGCCATTTTAGCCGCCAAAATAACACAACAAAACAATTTTTTTTTCGTGAATCGATTATCCGAAGTGATTTTTTTTCTGAGGCCTTCGGATAATCGAATCTCGACTGTGTTATTAAATATACAGTCCAGCCTCGATTATCCGAAGTATTTTCTTCCGAGGGCTTCGGATAGTCACGATATTAAATTTTAGCTGTCTTATTTTTAATTGTCGAGCTTTACTAGGGCCCCTTTACTGCACTAATGTGATTTAGGATTTTTAAATCCAACATGGCGGCCAAAATGGCGGGATTAAATGTTGAAAAATCCATTTTGTTGTTTAACTATTCAAAACTGACTAAAATGGGGTCACAGAACTCTAATTTGATTTAAAAAGAAAGAAATTTAAAAAAAACGAAAAAAAGAATGTGTTTGGTCATAATTTGATTATCCAAAGTCTTCGGATAATCAAAACTTCGGATAATCGAGTCTGGACTGAGCAATTCCATGTCAAATAGGGAATCGGTTGTACCCGACCCTCTCCGATTTCAATGAAACTTTGTAGACATGTTATCCTACGCTTATATAAGCCATTTTTGTGTATATGGAGCCAGTTTCACTCAATAGTGACATTTGAGAAGGGCGTGTTTAAATATTTTTGTATTTCGTAATTTAAATATTGCTGTATCTCGAAGCCGTTGCTTCGTATCAAAAAGTGGTCAAAGACAAACTTGTAGGAAATTTGACGGGCTTTCCGAAAAACACTGAAACAAAAAAACACTCCACCTTTATGAGATTTTTTGATTTTTAAGTTTAAAAGTAAAATTTGAAGGTTATCCCACAGTTGTTTTTTCGTTCAATTTTTTTGTGAAAATAGCCTAAGATGTTACAAAAAGACTCACGAAAAATACAGGATTAGGCAACTCACCTAAAAAAATACAAAAATCATTTACTGAAACTGTTTTTTTTTCAAAAGTGCTTTAAACATAAAAATTTGTACATCGGTTTTAAAAATAAAAATGTTGAAAATATTGGTTTTTTGATGGTTTTTTTGCAATTTCTATGTGACAGACATGATTTTTCAGTCTCGAAAATATTTTTATCGAAAGCTCGTCCAATTTCCCATAAGTTTGTCCATACATCCAATTGAAATGTGGTCAAATAGTTAAAATCTTGGAAAAAAATCAGTAACACAGGAATTCTAAAAATTCAAAATTGATAAAATTATAAAGATTGAGAATTTTAAGATGCAGAAATTCAATTATCCGAAAACTTTAAAAAATTACAGTTCAAAATTTCAATCAAAAAAGTTCAAAAAATTTTCAAATCTTATACTAAAAATTCAAAGAAAAAAATTAAAAATTTCAAAAATTCGTAAACACGGAATTTAATAATTTAAAGAAATCCTCAAAAAATTTAAAACCGGATAATCGAATCATGGTTTTATATATATATATATATATTTTTTCAAAAGTTGGGTATCTAACCAAAAATTCTCCAAAGTTATCTGATTTTCTTGTAAAAAAATTCTGCCGTTGGGCTTGATTTCAAAGTTTTTATTATTTTTTTTTTCAAAAATTGCAATAATGTTTTACTTATGTTTCATTTTTGCCTTCCTCACCTTACTGAGGAAAGGATATAAAATCACTCGAAATACGAAATTCTTAATTTGACCTCCTAGACCCACATTCATGTATACTTATCGACTCAGAATCACATTCTGAGCAATTGTCTGTGTGTGTGGTGGGATGTTGATCAAAAAAATTGCACTGGATTATCTCGGCACTGGCTGAACCGAATTGGACCGTTTTATTCTCATTCGATCCGTCTTGGGGTCCCATAAGTCGCTATTGAAAATTTAAAAGTTTAGTTAAGTACTTCAAAAGTTATGCTAAAAAACGATTTTAACAAAAGTCCGAATGATTGTAAAAAGGGTGGTTTTTGTAAGAAACCCCGTCATGTTATATATTTTTAGAAAGGTATTTAAAAGACGTTTTCAACGAGTTTAAAAGCTTGCAGATCTCACAACCCTATCAAAAGTTATAAGCACTTAAGTGTTATTAATGAACTTTTTGGAGGCCGGGTCTGAGATAATTTGATGATAACGTTGTTTGGATCTATAATGTGACCTGCCGTTGGATAGGTAATCAAAAGACCTTAGCAACAAGTTCAATAGATTTCAGATCTGATAACCCTATCATATGTTAGAAGCACTTAGGTTTTATTTATGCACTTTTTGGAGGCCGGATCTCACATATTTTGATGAGAAAGTTGTCCGAATCTAAATGTGAGGAAGGCACCAATCACCTTAGGGTGGATTAAGTAACGTTTTTACATTCGAAATCAAACTAATCAGTTGAAAAATAAGAGCTGGTTATGTAGCACTATTTTTTTTAATTCGAGAATTTTTGCTTCCAAATGTTTTTAATTTTGAAATGCCGATGACGTTTTCGAATGCGTCTTAAAATGGATTAATGAATTTTCGATTTTTGTTTACAAAAATCAGATTTGACAACATTCTAAGGGACCATCCATAAACCACGTGGACGCTTTAGGGGGGGGGGGGGGGTATGGTGATTGTCCACGCTCCATACAAAAAAAGATTTTTTTTTGTATGGACAATTGTCCACGAGGGGGGGGGGGGGGGTTCAGATTTACAAAAAAGTGTCCACGTGGTTTGTGGATGGTCCCTAAACTCTAGCGCATAAAAATGCAAATTTTGTCCATTAAAACATAACAAATTATAAAAAAAAATCTTGGAAAGGGACCATCCATAAGCCACGTGGACACTTTTTTGACATTTCAGACATAACTTATTCATAACTTATTCTTATTAGGACCTTTAAGGTGAGAGGAGGGCAGTAACGTTAACGTTAAGTAACATTTTTATTATTATATCTTCATATTTGGGAATAGAGTGATATATATTCTGCAAACAACATTGCATAAAGCTAATCCTCACCATTTCTTCTCCTTTACAGAACAATCAAAGTCTAAATTCCATCCACCAGCAGCAACAGCAACAAGTGCAACATCACCAGCAGCCACCCCTACCACAGCAGCAGCAGCAGCTTCACTCCGTCGGCATGGTCCCGTCGACGGCTCACCACATACCAAAATCCCCGAACCAGCATCCGGTGAATCTGCAACATCCGGCGGTCAACCAGCAGCAGCATCCGGCCGCACCGAATCTCATGTCCGCGTCGATGAACAGCGTCCAGTTGCAGAACCACATCCAGCAGCAACCGCCATCGATCAGTTCACTTCCGCCGCACCCACAGCAGATTCCACCCCCGCAGCAGCAGCAACAGCAGCAGCAAGTGATGTCCAACTCGATGCACAGTCAAATTGGTCTCCCATTGACGGCGGTGGCAGCGGCCAGTGTGGTTGATGGTGGAAGTGGTGGGGCCACGGGAGGATCGGCAGGACCAAGCAGTTGGAGTAGCAGTGCTGGGGCGGTAGGGGGAGTTGGGGCAGCTGGGGCGGCGGCCTCACTTTCGCCAACTGCGGCGGCAGCGTCCGCCCAGAGGAGGGCAGAGTTGAACGCGAAGCTGAATGCGATGCCGTGAGTATTGAACAATTTAACATACGGGTTGACTGTTTATTCAGGGGTGACCAAAGTATGGCCCGCGATGTGATTTTTTGTGGCCCGCGGACCCATTTTGTAGAGTGATTTTATGCTTTTTTTTAATAAGGTTTATTCTAAACATTGTTATGCTTATCTTTTATATTTTTTTGTTAATAAAAGCTAATGACTTATCAGTATGTTGATCCCCATTTTAGGACACACATATTTTGTCAAAAAATCCTTTTAATTAAAACAATTTCACACGATTCAATGTGAGTGAAACTAATAAATATCGTGAAAACTTTCATCAAACATTTTTAAAAATATTTATAAAACGTTCAATTTAGACTAAGGTAGAAACTTGTAATTGTTCCAAAAATATAAGTATTCTAAATTAATTTGAAAGTCATGATGACCCTTTTATAAACTGATCCTCAAACTAACTTACACTTAGAAACTGGGATTCGAACTCATGACAGTTAGATAACGAATCTGATTGACTACCATCTGATTCAGGTAGACACAATGTTGAAATCGAAGGATCAAGGTTATTGTAAATATTTTTCAAAGCTTTTGTCGACCCTCCCCAATTATTAAAAATTGGCTCAAAAAACAAGGAGCAAAAATATTTATAAAAAATCGAAAAATCAATGGAAACTTAGGTACGATCAGCTGAAATCAATTAAAAATGAATTCCTCTTCGTTCAGAATCATTTGAGCATGTTCGGGTTTATTAAAAATAAATTTTATTTTTGTAAATTTTCGATGAATCAATGTTTTTTCGCAAAAAAAAATCGTCGAATCTTTTTTTTTGAAAATAAGCGACCGTAAAGTTAAACTGCAATAGTTTAACTTTACGGTCGCTTAAAACATTTTCTATTATTGAAATTCTAGCTCTAAAAGATTTTTCATCAGTCATACTCGATTTAAAGATAAAATTACCCCGTTACATAAATTGATCAGTTTACATGTCACCACTTTGAAATATAAATACAAAACTATTATTTGTAATTACCGAAAATGTTCAAAAAATAAATAAAAAATCAACTTACAGATGTATTTTCCAGTCTTTTAAATTAAAATTATTTAGTAAATCTGGCCCGCAAGCTCAATTGAGCTTCAAATTTGGCCCGGCCTCCAAAAACTTTGAGCACCCCTGGTTTATATCATTTACAAAACTCGGGTGAGTTTTCAAAAAGCCGTAAGAGCCACTGTGACATCTGACACTTAAATTCGTTTTTCCTCAAATTGTAACAAAATTTCATTAATTATAAGTTTGGGGCACTAGAAAGACGTGTAGTGTAGATGAACAATTTTAAGCATTTTTGAAATTGACTTTTCGTAAGTAGCTCGAATACCGATGCAAAAAAGGCCATTGGCTCTTACGTCTTTTTGAAAACTCACCCGAGAAATGGAGTTTAGCTGTGTGATCAATGTCCCAAATAAGGCTAAATTAGGATGTTTTGTCAATCCAACCAGAAATCAACCTAATCTAATCTAACATAGTAGACGCAGTCAATCCAATGCAAGCATCCTGGAAAATCTCAGGGTTAGATTAGACCCAAGAAATTTTCTGGTCAATATGAATAATTACAGTTCATCCGAGAACACTCGAAAATGTAACACAAAAACAAATGCGGCCAGCCCTACTGCGTTATGTTTACCGCAGACAGGATTATGTGAACGGAACACAATTCACAAAATCGTAATTTTGTATGCCTTTTTACTTTATTAAAGCTTTTTGTTGGAAAATACTAAAATTTACACAAAATTCAGTATTTTTCCGAAAATACTTAAAATTTCAACACCAAATTACAATTGAAAATTACTTTACACATTTTTGGATAAAGTGCATCGTTTTAAAAGTTTTTCTTTGCATTCAAAGGTGACATTTTTCGAAAAATGTTGAGTTTTTTTTTTTTTGAAAATATTTCAAAGTTTTGTAATACTGAATGAAGGAAAATCACCCACTAAAAGAAAAACAAAAAGCTTTGAAAACTTTCTACATTTCGTTGTCTTCGGAAGAGTTGTTGTACTTGATAAGGGCTATCTTTTGAAGTTATTGACATACAAGGTGACGACTAACTTTGTTGGATGACGTTGTAGGGCTTTGCTGTCTTCGGTAAAGTTGTAGAGGAGAAAATTTCATGCCGAACACAGCAAAATGTTTTGAGCCTTTATTGAAGAGTTATAACCATTTTTAATTGATTTTGAGCCTATTTTCAAGTTGCTATGTTTTCAAACTTTTTTTTTTTGTATGTTTTTTTTTTTTTTGTATGTTTTCAAAATGACGTTTTTTGGCGCAAAACCGAACAATGCACCTTAAAGTACACACTTTCAACTACATTTACTGGAAATATCTCCGTGTCTATCGATGTCTATTTTTAGATATCTTAAGAATTTGTCTGTTTTTAATCAATTTATTTATCATTTTTATGCGGAATCTTATTGAAAACGTGGTAATAATCGGTAAATTGAAGGGTAAATTGGTCGTTTTTATGGAAAATACATTGTTTATGCTTAAAATTATGACAAACATTCTAAAATTATGAATAAAAACATGTTTAGCTCAAGAATAATGTAAGTTAAAATTTTAAATAATTGTTCGTATTTAAAATTAAGTATTTTCTTTTATATTTAATCACTTTAGAAAGGTTGTCGTATTTTTTTATATACATAGTACTTTCCATAAAAATTGATCAATTTACCCTTCAATTTACCGATTTTCAATATGATTTCGATTAACATTTATAAATAAATTGCTTAAAAACCGTCAAATTTTAAATTGAGATATCTAAAAATAGACATCGATAGACACGGAGATATTTTCAGTAAATGTAGTTGAAAGAGTGTACTTGAAGGTTCATTGTTCGGTTTTGCGCCAAAAAGCGCCATTTTGAAAACATAGCAACTTGAAAATAGGCCCAAAATCACTTAAAAAGCACGTGCGACACCCTCTGCTGCCCTTTCCAATCAATTGCTATTTATGTCGGGCTGCTACCAGATGGGAATGAGGGCTCTATCATGGGACACAAATCAAATTCGTCAATAAAAGGAGCGCAGAAAACACTTCGTTGTCTCCCCAATATTCACGTTTCTGATAATAAAGGAGAACCATCTGTCTGGAGTTCGCTCTCCAAAATCGATTTCATGCTATCATTGTCGCGCGAAAATACGTAGGCGTGTGGACGTCGTACATATCTAATTGAGTTTCCTCCTCTCCTCTCCCCCAACTTTAGATGGTTCCACGGGCGGATAAAGCGCGAGGAGGCGGAGAACCTGCTGCGGCCGCGCGAGGACGGTCTGTTTCTGGTGCGCGAGTCGACCAACTTCCCCGGCGACTACACGCTGTGCGTGTGCTTCAACGAGAAGGTCGAACACTACCGGATCAAGTACGCGGAGAACAAGCTGACGATCGACGATGACGAGTACTTTGACCACCTCGGCCAGCTCGTGGAGGTAGGAGTGGTTGATCAGAAGATTAGCCTTAATTCAATGCTATTATGGGGTGATTGTTCTAACGGACTCTGTTTTTGCTCTTTCATTCAGCATTATACGCTGGACTCGGACGGACTGTGCACGAAGCTGATGAAGGCCCTGCCCAAGGAGGAGTTTTGCGTCAAGGACTTCCAGGACAACGGCTGGGAGATCAAGATGGAGGACCTGCAGCTGAAGGAGAACATCGGCAAGGGCGAGTTTGGGGACGTGATGCTGGGCATCCTGAAGGGCGACAAGGTCGCGGTCAAGGTGCTCAAGGACGCCGCCCGGGCATCGAACAAGTTCCTGGCCGAGGCGGGCGTTATGACGTGAGTTCTTCGAGAATGATCTAGTTCCGTTTCAAGATATTAACCCCGATTGTACTTCTTTCCCCCCGCAGAACCCTCGAGCACGAAAACCTGGTCAAGTTCATCGGGCTGGTGTTCCACGACAAGTACATCTACCTGGTGACGGAGTTCATGAGCAAGGGCTCGCTGGTGGACTACCTGCGGTCGCGTGGCCGGCAGCACATCACCCGCCGCGATCAGATCAACTTTGCATTGTGAGTATATAGCCCTTCCGACCTTCCAAAGAGCAATTCAAACTAAACCAACAAAATGTTCTTCCAGTGATACCTGCTCGGGCATGGAGTACCTGGAGCTGAAGAAGGTCATCCACCGGGATCTGGCCGCGCGTAACGTCCTAATCTCGGAGGAGTGCGTCGCGAAGGTGTCGGACTTTGGGCTGGCGCGGGACGAGCGGTACACGGCGGACATCAGCAAGCTGCCGATCAAGTGGACGGCGCCGGAGGCGCTCAAGGAGGGGGTGAGTGCGAGAGGCCCAAACGCGTACTTATAAGTCGAGGTCCCCCGCATATAAATCAAAATCTTAAAACAGCAACCCCCGCCAAAAAACCGGCAGCATAGAAGACAATTACTTCTCTAAAATTCAAATCATCCCATCCTCTCACATATCCCCTAAACCACCTTACAATCCACAACCTCACAAATTCCAACCACATCCCCACACCCCCTCTCACCCCCATCAACCACACCCCACAACCTACCCCACCCCCCCCTCTCACCCCCCTCCCAACCCCAAACCCCCACCTCCTCCCCCAAACCCCACCTCCCAACCCTCAACCTCCCCTTCACACACCTCTCCCCCCCCCCCCCATACACCCCCAATCCACCTACCTACCCCCCCCAAACCTACCCAATAACAGTTCCGCCCCGCCCCCGCCGTCCCCCCCCCTCGAAACCCACCCCCCCCCCCCCACCCCCCCCCCCCCCCCCCACCCACCCCCCCCCCACCCCCCCCCCCCCCCCCCCCCCCCCCCCCCCCCCCCCCCCCCCCCCCACCCCCCCCCCCCCCCCCCCCCCCCCCCCCCACCCCCCCCCCCCCCCCCCCCCCCCCCCCCCCCCCCCCCCACCCCCCCACCCCCCCCCCACCCCCACCCCCCCACCCCACCCCCCCCCCCCCACCCCCCCCCCCCCACCCACCCCCCCCCCCCCCCCCCCCCCCCCCCCCCCCCCACCACCCCCCCCCCCACCCCCCCCCCCCCACCCCCAGACATACCCACCCCCCCACCCCCCTCCCCCCCCCCTCCATTGCTGTGGTGTGTTTTTTTTTTTGTTTAGTTGATCTTTTGTCCTTAAAAAGCAGTGTTGGTATTATCGCGCTCTCGCGAGAAAATTCTCTCTCTCTCGAGTTCTCGCCGCGAGTCTCGAGCTGCCGAGAGAAACTCACCGATTGCCCGTGCTTTCCTCCGCTCGCGAACGGGCTTTCTCGCGAGCCAGAATTGCCCGTTCGCGAGAAGTTGAACGTGAAAGTGTTGAAAGTGTTAGAAACGAACAAAAAACAACACAGCGATTGAAGTTACACCTCTATACCATCGCCTGGTTCGTATTCATAAGCCTGATAAACAAATTGCTAGCTTGGGACGAACGGCTAGCACGAGGCGCTCGCGAGCGCTCGCGGCGAGAGCGAGAACGCGAACGAAAATGCGAGCACGAGCGAGAAGAGAAAAGTACTACAAGTTCTCTCCCTCGTTCGAGAGCGAGAAATGCTTTCCTTCTTCTCGCTCGAATTCCAACAATGTTAAAAAGATTTACATTTAATCGCGGACTTGAACTTGGGGATCAGCATTTAATTTCATCGAGCACTTAATGTTTGATGTTCAATTAAAGTAGTTTTAAACATTTTCGACGGAAATTTAGTGAGTATTTTAAAAGCGCAATTTATTTTAAACCAACGGTCAGGAAGAATCAAATGTTATTTACGTTGTTTCAAGGAAATTGAATCTATTTTATTTTTAATATAATGTATTTTGATATATTGCTTGGATGGTCAAGTAAAACCTTGCAATATTTTAATATTATAATTGTTAAATGTGGAGAAATTTACTTAACACTTGTAATCATCTCAAATATATATGCAAAAGATATTGAAAACTCACAAAAAATAATTTGGAAAAATATATATGTATGCATTTCATACGACCTTTTCAAAAAACCAAACGTAAACAATATTGACAGCGCCTCTGGCGGTGACTTCAGGAAACTGCATGCGTGTCAGATCCTTGCAGATATTTCGCTTAATTCATACTTTCGATGCCTATATCTTGAAAACGATACCCATTATCAAAAAATCTGTACATTATTTTTCGATTTCAAATTCAATTTTACATAACAAAATAAGTAATTTTTTGTATGAAATATCGATTTTTTCCCAAAATCACTATTTAAAAAAAATATGACTCGGCGGCAGATTTTCTGACCATAATTCTCTATGGCTCAAAAGTTGCGGGTTTTGGTCCCCTAAAACATATCAAAAAATCTCGAAAATCAAAAAATACGTATTTTAGGAAATTGAGTTTTTGTGAAAAAAACTAAAAAAATCGGCATTTTTTTCCGTGAACCTATTTTTTTCTTAATTGTCCTCAACAATTCCTACAACGCCTACAACTTAGCAAAAGCCACCAAATTGGGTCCTAAAATGAAGCTTAGATTGCTGATATTATTGTTTACAGCGATAAAGCTTATTTTTCTGAGTACAATGACCCTTTGTACGACCACAAGAAGTTTAAAATGGATTTTTAAATCAATTTTGCAAAATTTACCTCGCGGTCCTTCTTGACAGAAAAGCTCCTACTTGACAGCTCGTTCCAAGGGGACCATAGTTGATCCATCGAAAAAATGTTGTCTTGTCAAAAAAAAAAAAATTGCATTAAAATGAAAAAAAAGTGATCAGAAATGTTTTTTAAGCGTGTTTTTTACCGTTGTACATAAAAATTGACATAGGGCTTTAGTACCCAATTGATTAGAAAATACACTCAAAAGTTACAGCTGTTTAAATATTTATGTACCATTTTTTTATGGACAGCTGCTAAAATTGTATGGAGACTTGTATGGGTGACCCAATGACACAAAATAACTTCTTTGGTCATAGGAAAGTTTGAGCTAAATAAAAAAAATACAAGAAATAAAAATGTTCAAAATTCGCCGATTTTGTAAAGAATTGCTCAAATCGAACAGAGGTCGTGGAAACGGTTGCGACTTCTAGCTATTTTAGTGAATATTGTCTTTTGCAAGCAGAACATAACCAAACTTTTCCGCACCCTCAGCAAACGTCAAATCAATACAAATTGCTGCCGGATCTTTTTCCGGATCTCTCCCGGAAAAGATCCGGCAGCAATTTTGTATGGTTTGACGTTTGCGGAGGGTACCAAAAAAAGGTAAACAAATCACTTCGTGCATCAGCCAATACCTCAGTTTCAACCGGACCCTAAGATGACAGTTTTCGTGAGTTGCGCGTATTCACCGACAGATGGCACATGGGCCTCGTCGGAGTCTGCCCATCAAATACGCAACTCAAAATTTGCATAGGAAACTTTTTTTTTCGTGACGGCTTTTGCGGCACGTTCATTTCAACAGTTCTAGACTTATATTTGAACGTGGCGTATCTCTAAACAAGTTTTTTAAGAAAATGATTCCAGAATGCTTATGTTGTCGTTTTAAACCAAAACAAGGCAAAAACTATATTTATTTAAACTATTTGCCATTTTCAAAAGTTGGGCTAGGTAATATCGAAAGCCGCCATATTAGGCCCACTGGGCCCACAAAACGGGGTACGCTGAGTTTGTATGGGAGCTGTCAACATGCTCCCGGGCTGCTTAGTTTCGTTGATTTCTGAGGGAAATTCACTGAAATCTGACAGATGTCCACTTTACTCATTTGTGAGTAGGTTCGGTTTTGACGAAAACTGAGTGATTTTGAACGTGCGTGAACTAGTGCGTGAATGTTTGCATCAGGACACTCTGATGGGGATTTATTATTTTTTGGATTCTATCATAGTTTTTGCAATGGGCCTAGAAAGCCTTATAACCATTAAAAGACATTGAAATATCAAATTTTAAGCATAATTAAAAAAAAATTTAAACAAAAGAATAACAAAATGCTTTCTATGATCTTTTTCAATCTATGTCCAAACATTTGTAAAAAGAAGCAATAAAAGTGCAATTGTAATTAAAAACTACAAAATGATGTAATTTTAAAATGGCGAAAATTGTTTAGGAGGCCAAAAATTCCATGTATTTTTTTTATTATAAGGCTTTCTAGGCCCAGTGAAAAAAATATAATTCAACTCAATAATGACGAACTCCTCGTCACAGTGTCCTGATGCAAACAATGATCGAGCTGTAGCTGTCACAGCCCTGCGAAGTATGTTGGCTGACATATCGGGCAGTCGGTCAAATAAACCAGCTAGAAGTCGCTTGACAAAAAAATTTGCTAGAAAGAGATAGGAAACCTGATGCAAACAAACGACCAGCTGTCATGTAAACATACTTTGAATGTGTTGGTAAATGTCTGACTAGAAAGCCTTTATAAGGTTGGTCCCTCGGTTGGTCCTAAACATGTTAGGCTGGTTCCAAAAATTAAAATTTTCGAAAAACAAACCTTTTTTAAAAAAAACATAGTCCTTTTCGTTTTAACCAAATTTTACTCTCTTGGACGCAAAAGAACGTAATCAGGTAGAAAATTGATTGGGGTCTAAAAACCAGCCTAACACTATGATACCAAAATCCGAAAATGTATGTGAAATAACATGCACAGTAAAAAAATGTGTAAAATTGTAAGGTATAATTTTGGAAGGTTGAATATTACATCTATTATGATGAAAATTTTACATAAATTTAGACTGAAATAGTGACATTAGACCAGAAATGTGGCGAAATTACACATTTTCAGAGGTAAAATTACACATTTTTTCTGACATAAAATATGTACCCCTTCCCAGATGTAAAATTACCATGGTTTTTTAAACTGTGTCCTTAAAGATTAGCAGAATTCCGAGATATAGTTTTTAGGTACATCGACTGTTGTGTGTTATCTTGTGACAACGACGACAAGTGTGCACAGAATTCCCATACAAACTAAAATAGGCTTAAATCAATAGCTTAACCGACTTAATCAGTATATTTTCAGAAACAAAAGATGGAATTGCTTTTAAAAATAAGTATCAACACAAATTTATGAAAAACAAGAAAAAATTTCCACATTTTCCAACAACATGTGTGACGTGTCGCAAGTGTGCACGATCATTTTGATGATAAATTGGTCTATGTCATAAATGTGTATTGCGATATCCGGGAAACGGAAGCGAGTTCCCAAAATCGGGATGAAGCATCTTGTAGTGTTTGTTAAGCATAGCAAAACGTCATTATTAACTCATTTTCGACCAAAATGGTATGTGTCACAAGATAGCACACAGCTAACGATCTTTCAAATTAATACCGATGTCTCCGTGCTCTCATTACTAAACTTACTGAGGCTTCGATACAACGTTGTCGACCTTTTGTATCGAAATCCAGAAAATTGTAAACGATTTTGTAAGCAAATAGCAAATGTTTTTGAACAAGGATTTTAGGATTTTTTACAGATCTTTTGTGTGTGTTTATGTAAAAACAATGTTTAAGTTAAGTTTTAAACATTATTTTTTTAATCATTTCTGTGAATTTTATTTTCGATATTTGTAATAAGAATATTTTCCTTCCAAAATTTCTGGGTATGTGCTAGAACAGTTGAAATGAGCGTGCCGCAAAAGCCGTCACGAAAAAAAAAGTTTCCTATGCAAATTTTGAGTTGCGTATTTGATGGGCGGACTCCGACGAGGCCCATTTGCCATGTGTCGGTGAATACGCGCAACTCACGAAAACTGTCATCTTAGGGTCCGGTTGTGCAAAATGGCTTCTTTGGGCATAGGGACCATCCATAAACCACGTGGACAATTTTTTGGGAATCTCGAACCCCCCCCCCCTTCGTGGACAATTGTCCATACAAAAAAAATCTTTTTTGTATGGAGCGTGGACAATCGCCATACCCCCCCCCCCCCCTAAAGTGTCCACGTGGTTTATGGATGGTCCCATACCGGAGGCACCAAAAAAGTTCCATCCGGATTCTATGCAGGTTCTATGCAGTTCTGAGTGGGTCATTGTAGCTATATCAGCATAACTACAAACTATACTTTTCCATAATTTCGCTGCCGGCCAACGGATTGTGTATTGGACCATACAATTGCTCAATAAATAATGAGTTCTATCTTATACATTTCTGTTCCAGAAATTCTCCAACAAAACCGACATGTGGAGCTTTGGAATCTTACTGTGGGAGATCTACTCCTTTGGGCGCGTTCCGTACCCGAGAATTGTGAGTACTATTTATGAAAAAAATTATACATTTTTCAAACTAAAACTTTTTTTTTATATCACCTCCCGCAGCCCCTGGCGGACGTGGTGAAGCACGTCGGCAGCGGCTACAAGATGGAAGCGCCGGAGGGCTGCCCGCCCGAGATCTACGAGATGATGCGCCAGGCGTGGGACCTGGTACCGGAGAAGCGACCCACATTTGCGGAGCTAAAGCGACGGCTCGCCATCTGCAAGCGGGAAACGGCCCAGACGTACGTGGCGTAAGTAAGTTCGCCGCAACAACAACAACAAAAACAAAATCGCCATTATTTATCGATAGCTATTATCGTGAAGAACACGTGGGAGGGAGGAGGGCAGAACAATAGGTAGAAAAGTATGTCGATACAAGATTCCTTAAAGTGTGTGTGAGAGAGAGGGATACTAACCAACAGGTAGAAAAAGCCCAAAAGTTTGCGTGCTAGATTTTAGGTGAATTGTACAGTTAGTTTTGTTTTTTTTTATGTTTTATAAAAATCTACCCGACGATCGTCCACGCGCGCATTGCAATTTTGGTACGTCCAGATTAGTTCCAGCTTATTATGCAAACTTTTTTTTTCTTTGTTAAGGTAATTATTATTTTTATAATTATAATTTCTGTTATCTTATCTGCTAGTAAGCTAGTGTAAACTTATTTAAGGAAGAAAGATGAGGAAGCAGTTTGTAAGATAACAACAGATCATTGTGGAATCATTTGTGAGAGTGTACATAATAAAAAAAAACCATCGTACCAAGCTATCATCAATGCTCGCGTTAGCAGCGAAAGCAACTAAAAGTTTGCAAAACTAAATTATTCACTAATTTCACAAAAGGAAATCAAAAAAAAGTTAAACTGGAATGTGTAAAAGTTCTTGTTTTCTTTTTTGTTCGTGTAGATTATCATCCAGTAATATTTAAGAAGAAACGAGAAAAACACCCAGAATATTTATTTAACCATTAAACAAACTAATAACAAAAGAAACTGAGTGTGAACCGGCAGCACAATGCGTTCATGGTCGGGGAAAGACAATCAGCGCAGCTACAAAATGTTTCGTTCAGAATGTGAGGATTTCAATGTTTGTTTCTATCAGTTTGCAGCTGTTGTTTTGTTACGACTTACTTTCAATTCACACATCACTCACATGAACTAATCCACCTTTTGTCTAACTCAACATTGTCTGAATATTGGTTTTATCGAAAGTTGAACGAAAATGTTGCAAAAGGTTTATTGCGAATAGTCAATTTCAACAATTGAATTTTTTTTTTGCTTCAAATTTCAGTCTTGATTCAATGGTTCTAATTTAACGTGTTTCATAAATTACGAACATCTGTAAAGAAATACTAGTTTTTCTGTGACCAAAAAAGGCGTGTTACTTCATTAGTTGGTCCATACATGTCTGCATACGATCGATCGATTTGGTGTCTTCGGCAAAGTTGTAAGCAAACTGGACTCCAAAAAAAATATTACACTTTTTAAAAAATGTGTTTAATTCGTCTTTTTACTCGCAAGAATTGTATCAAAATAAAAAAAAATGCTATATTTCGAGCCATGGCGCATATTTGTCAAAAATATTTTTTTTTCGAAAAGAACATTATTTTCGAAAACTGTGGAAAAGAAGCCATGACCTGGCTTGATCATCCATGAAAGTATTTTTTTCCAAACGATCAGAAAATTTCCTCTAAATTAACTGCAAAGAAAATGAAAATTGGATCAATGGTTGCTAAGATACTGCCTCTGAAAGGGAAATAAACAGGACAAATGAGGGTTTCTCTACATCACCAGCTTACAAAAAAAATCAAATTATTCTTTTACATTTGATAAGACCCAAAATACTAATTTCTTACCGCATGATGAAATCCAATCTACAACCAATAACATAACCAAACTTTTCAGCACCCTTAGCATACATCAAATCAGTACAAATTTCTGACGGATCTTTTTCCGGATCTCCTCCGGATCCGGCTGCAATTTTGTATGGTTTGACGTTTACGGGAAGAGTTGTCAAAATGTAAACAAATCACTTCGCCATGGCGAATACAAAATGTCAAAACATAGTTTTGACAGTTTCGGTGGTTGTCATTTCGTCGTTTTCGTCTTGTCGCACGTGCATTTTGGGCCAAATTGAATTGCGAACGCCATTTTGTACAGCTCTCAACAAAAACCGAAAAAAAAATCCGTACAGTGTTACCACTCTTCATATGAAAGAAGTTTCAATCTTGTCGTGCTATCTTGACACACCCTGAAAATTGCTCTAAATGCGACAATTGGCCAAAAGGATTTCAGGTCAGAACGCGTTTGACACACGTATTTGCCCGACTACTGTAAACATTTTTATTTCTATCTTGGGACTCCAGAAAGTTCAAACAATCTTCGGGACAATGCACAGAATGGTCAGCCAAGGAAAACGTGTTTGTTATTGTTTACATTGCGTGCTACATTTGTTGTTTATTCAAGGTCAAATTCAAACATTAAAACGCGTTTTTGTCGGAACGTGAAAAAGCGACGTGCGACAAACAAAGCTTTCCATCGTTGGAATATCACCATTCAAAATTATTCCAATCTCGTCACCCTCTTTCAATATCATCAAAATACCTTTTGTTCTAAAAACTACAGAATTAATGGTAAAAACTTTGTTTTTATTTTATTTTATTTTTAACGTAAAAAAAACAAAAAAAAAAGATGGACCTTAAACAAAACTCCACAAATATGTTTTTTATGATTTCATTAGCCTAGTTAATTTATTGGTGAAGCCTTCAAACAATCGAGTCTGGACTGTATTTGAAAATTATTTAAGTTTCATTTTCCATGTGTTCCATCAACAAATCCTTCAAATATTCTGCACGCTAATTTAGGTTGACACTTTTTCCGTGTTACTCTCAACTTTAGTTAATACTGAACCCAATCTTAAATGAATTTAACAGGTTGCTTTTTCTTCAGTTTTGGAATAATATTTTTAAAGGAAATCGCCCTTTTGATCAAATCTGAGGAAAGTTTTCGAAAATATCTCATCAATGATTTTTTTGGATGAGAATTTTTTTACGCAAATTTCTTCTTAGATAAACATCAGTAATGAGTATAAAATTTAGTTTTTTCGCTCAGTCCTAAGTGAAATTCACACGATCTTGTTAGAATATACGTTGATGCCATCCTAATCATTACGAATTATTTGGGACACAAATTGACTTCTTTTTTGCTTAAAATATGAAAAACTAAATTTTTCTAGCATTCGCAGTAACCTTTTGCAACAAATCAGTTTGCATTTTGATCTACTTTTCGCACTGTCCTAATTCTACGTTTTCTAACCAAACAACAACCAAGTTACACTTATTTATTCATTTTTATACTTAAATACATTTCAAAGCAAAGCAACGCGGGGTTGAGTAACAACAACACCCAGAATCAGTTAAGCTAACCGCAAGGCAAAAAACCAACAACCTAAACTAGCATTTGCAGCCACTACAAAAATAAAGAAAAGCAGAAATACGACACACAAACAAAACTAACGATATGATATTCATATTTGTAACTTATCACACTGAAGAGACGAGGAAAAAGGATTAAAATCGCACGTGTTTGATGAGTTGTGTAAAAAAGAAAACAAAACAAGAAGCTAGTTTTTAGTCGAAAGCGAGTACGGTAAAGCTATTCAAACAGTCATTTTTTATATAAATATGTATATCTAAATCGAATATATTGACATTGTATTGTGTATTTGGCGCGTAAACCATCTTAAACACACACTCGTAAATATCATTGTGAATTGAATTGAAAGCAGTAAAATTGTGAGTTGATTAAAATTTAAACAAGTAACGCAAAAAGCAAAAATCATCTAAAAATATACGATTGTTAGTTCGTTTGTTTGAACGAGAATGCGCGTGTACAAAGTTTTGTGTGAATGCATTTTTTTTAATTATTAAAATTTGTGAGACGATTTGGTTCAAGCACACTACTGTTTAATAGAGGAATTTTAATATGTTTTTAGCGCAGTAATGAAGAAGAAGGCAGTTTGTTTTACACACGTAATAATAACTAATTTTCCTACAATGAGCGAGCGAAAGAATATTCCAACATTACCAGAGAGAAGAAGTGGGAAGGGCAGGTTTGCTTCTGGTTGATTTCTCCTTTCGGTTGAGAGACTAGAGTTCACATTCGATACCCTCCATATTTGTTGTTTATTTCATTTTTGTTTAGAGATTATTATTGTTTTTAATATATATTTAAAATTCGGTCTACCATCACAGAAGGAAGAAAGAAAATTTAGCAAAGGTTGCAAAAATTGTACAGAGACAAAAGACAAAGTAAAATTAACCAGACAGAAAGCTAACAATTTACTCAAAGAATAAAAAAATAAACTAAAAAAAAGCAAAAGTACTTAACATTTTTGGCTAATAAAACAAAAACACAAATCTATCACTTTACTACTACTACTACTACAAAGAAAAAGAACCAATTTGAATTTCGACTTTCTACGCGGACTCTTTCCAATTCGCGCTGACCATTCCACAGCAGTTTCAGTAGATTCTTTAAAATGTTGACCCCGTGTAGAGAGGGAGCTAATAATTTGCCATTTATTTCGCTATAGAATCGTAGCGCGCGTTCAGTGATGCCAAAAAGAGAATTAAAGGTCGAAATTTGCAGTAGTGCTTAAATTCGCCACTCTCGCAGCAGATTTAAAAAAAGAAGGAAATATCATTAGCCAATGAGTCAAATGAAACAGAAAAAAGTAGCAAGTTTAGAAAAAACGAAAATCCGCTTATTTTAACGTTACAACCAGTTTTCACTCTAACTACAATTCTGGAAAATCGAAAAAAAGGAACATTTAAATTTTGAAAAACACAAAATATCAGCGAAACACACGTACGACAGTTCAAAATAGAAATCAGAAATCGTATCTTAAAACGAATGAAAGCAGCCAATTAAAGAGAAAGAAATTAAAACTAGAGAAAAAAAACAAGGAAAAAAACCACATAGTTATTCTGAACAATTACTAGCATGTTAGCGAGCAGAAGCATAAGAAAATGAAGAAAAAAATCCTTTATTTTAAGCGGCAAAACACAGTCAGTCATCACACGTTACTTCGGCATTGAAAAACAAAAACGCAAGCAAAAAGAAGGAAAAGAAAAACTATTTAAACTCTTAACAAAACAGGACAATTAATTCGAGGTCTGAAAGTTACAGTCATTGCGAAAGGGAAGGAGAAACAAATAAGTAAAAAAACTAAAAAGCAACACTATAGAAAAGAATGCACTAGAAGCAAACAGAGTAAAAGAGGACGGGGAAACCGATGCAAGGAGGAATGAAGGAGTGAGTTATTGTAAAACGTAGCGGAAGAGACGGAAGAAAGAAGAATGAGGAGGAAAAAAGGGAGAAAAAAAGGAAAATCTACTATTGGACACATGATTAAAGTAATAAAACAGAAAACAGCTGTAGTGTTTTTAAAATAAATGTGTTTTGTTGTGTGTTTGAAAGAAAATTACCAATTTTTTTTCGAAATGATCCTCCATTATTCAGAAAATACAATGTTTCATTCATAAATTTCTAAAATCTAAAAATTCTTAAATTAAAGTAAAAAGAATTCAAAAAAATCCTAAAATATACCACATTCCTAAAATTTCTGAAATTCATAAAATTTCTTAAATTCCCTAAATTCTAAAAATTCTTTAAATTTAAAAAAAAATCCTAAAATTCATTAAATTCTGGAAATGCCAAAAATTCCTAATTTTCCAAACAATCCTTAAATTCCTAAATTTCCTAAAAATTTCAAAAATCCTAAAAATAAAAAAAAAAATCCTGAAATTTTCAATAATCCCAAAATTTTCAAAATTTTAACATTCTTAAATTACTGAAATTTCTAAAAATCTTTAAAAATTTAAAACATGTTAAAATTTCTAAAACTCCTTAAATTCTTAAAATAATGCTTAATCTAGAAAATCCTAAATTCATAAAATTCCAGAAATTATAAAAAATCCTAAAATTAAAAGAAAACAAAAGATCCTACAATTTCTCAAATTCTAAAAAATCTTTTAAAATGCTAAACATTAAAAAATAAAACTAAATTTTCTTATTTTTTTCTTAAATTTACTAAAAACTCTAAAAATTAAAAAAAATCCTTAAAATTTCTAACATTTTTCAAAATTTTTAGCATCTTAAAAATACTGAAATTCATAAAATTCTAAAAAATCATAAAATGAATAAAATTCCTAAAATTCCAAAAAATCTTGATATTCCAAAAATTTTCTAAAAATTTAAAAATCCTAAAAATTAAAAAAAAAATCCTGAAATAATTAATTAAATTTTCTAAAAATCTTAAAATACAAGGAACCTACAAGTTTCTGAAATGCCAAAAGTATTTTAAATTTCCGAAAAACTTAAAAAAATCCTAAACTTTCTAAAAAGATTACATGTTCTAAAACTTCTAACATACTTAAAAATACTACAATTCCTAAAATTCTGAAAATTGCTAAAAAAATTTAAATCCTAAAAAAATAAAAAAACACCCTAAAATTTCTAAAACTCCTAAAATTCCTGAAAACCAAAAAATTCATAAAATTACTTAAACTCTAGAAATTCCTGAAATTCCTAAAATTCAAAAAAAAATCCAAAAATTCCACAAAAATCTTTAAATTCCAAATATCCTGAAATTTCGACGGTAACATTTCAAAAGGCATCATGTACATTTTGACACTTTCTAGGTTATTGCATATTCTGAAAGTACTCCTAATAAGCTATCTCTCCACCAAAAATGGGCAAAAGTTACTTCAGTAAAGTCTGTTTAATAATGATTTTAAATAAAGCAACATAAACAAAATCTCTGCCATCAGCAGTCCCTGTTTATATAGCCCTGTCAAACTGTCAAACAAAAGACTACATGAACCTCGTGACGAAAAAAAAGCAACATGAACAAAGCGCCATGTACATTCGGCGAAGAAAAACGAATCATAACAAAGCGTCCCCCTCAATGACAGCAGGGTAATATAGACGTTGGTGATTTCAAAAGAAGTTATGTTTGTTTTTCTCAAATAAAATTACGGAAATAATGTTTTATTGATTTTGGATGATCAAGTATCAATAAAAGCCACGTTTTTCATCGTTTGTTATCATTAGAACATCTTATTTTGCTTTTATATTAAAATGGGAATTGAAAATGGATGCTCAACATTCAAATGCGTTTTTCTCAAAACGCATGGTTTGTACATGATGCTTTTTGAAATGTTGGCGACGATTTATCAAATTTATGAAATTCCAAAAATTATAAAATTCCTGAAAATTCTTATACATTTAAGAAATCTTACTGAAAACTAAAAAAAATACTCTAAAAACTACTAAAATCCTAAATTTAACTAAATCCTAACATTCATAAGATTCCTAGAATTATAAAAGTTCCAAAAAATCCTAAAATCACACTAAAATCCTTAAATTCCTAAAAAATTCTCAAAATCCGAAAAGTCATATCATATAAATTTCTAAAAATCTTTTAAAATCCTTAAAATAAAAAAAATGCAACTTTTGATGTTCTTAGAATTAACAAATTAAAAAAATCTTTAAAAATCCTAAAATTAAAAAAAATCTTTAAATTTCTAAAAAATCCTAAAATTCCTAAAACTCTAAAATTTCTCAAAAATCCTAAATTTCAAAAATTATAAAAAATCCCTAGAATTTTTAAAAATCTTTAAATTTCTAAAAATAGAATAAGTAGAATAAAAATTACTAAAATTCCTAAAACCTCTAAAATTCAAAAAAAATCATGAAATTCCTCAAATTCCTGAAATTCTACATTCAAAAAAATGTCATTAACAATCCTACAATTTCTAACATTTTAAACATTTTTAAAATTTATAAAAACTCTTAAAATTCAAAAAATTCTAGAAAATCCAAAAATTCTTAAAATTCCTTAAACTCTAGAAATTCGAGAAATTCCTAAAATTTCAAAAAATCTTAAAATTCCAAATAATAATACAAATTTCTAATATTTTTAAATTCTAAAAAATAATAACATTCGATAAATTTTTGAAATTCCTAAAAAAAATAAAATTCTTAAAACTCCTCAATACATACACTAGTAGAATTCCTAAATTTTTGTTTTTAATTTAAAATTCCTAAGATTCCTGGAACTTTTAAAAAGTTCCAAAAATTTCTAAATTTCCTAAAATTCTTTAAATTTTTGAATTTCAAAAGTTTCAAATGTTCGAAAACATCCTTAAATTTCTAAAATTTTGAAGCTTTGAAATTGTAAAATTCCCAAAATTAAAATTCGGATATTTTGATATTCTACTATTCTGGAATTCAAAAATTCTGTTTTTAATTTTATAATTTTTTTAGAATTTATGAATCAGGAATATTAAAATTTTAGATTTTTTACTGACATTTTCTATTCTACCTTTTCCTCTTACTTCATTCCGAGCAAAAACTAAAATTCGAGCTTTCAGTTTGAGATTTGGCCTTGAAAGGCAATCTCGGGATTTCCAAATTAGCAAATAGCAATTTTTATTTTAAAAAAAAAACAAATTTCGAGCAAAAAGTATCACCAAAATTCTTGATACAAATTTACAAAATATCTGTGAATTAGTCTGTGAATTTATAAATGAAATGAATTTTCTATTGAGTGTGCAACCCCTTGCAACCCGTGTGCCCCCACTTTAGTGCGCCGCCAGTGCACGCGCTAGCTGTCAAACGCTGTTTGGAGGGAAGCTTAACTTCGCCTCACTTCTTGAAAAGTTACCGAAGTAAATACACGCGCTTTATATTAAGTAAATCTAAATCGCGTTTTATTGACCGCGTCGGTCGCCCTTCCGCCGTTACACCTTGTCGCAAAATTCCACCCACTGAATTTAGCTTATTTTGATAAATTTTCCTGAGTTCAATTGAGTTAATTCATTTGATGATATCTTGGCAAGTATTGGTCCAATTTTCTGTTTTTTTTTTTATCATTTGTTTTGAATTATATTTTCGTGCTCTAAAACTAGTCTTCAAGGTTTTATTTAAAAAAAGAGGTTTTTACATATTGTTTTTTTTCAGGTTTTTTGCTTTTGACAGCTGTCGGTTGTTCCAATCAAGTTCCAATTTAACGAATTCTGATTCGCTAATTCGAAGGCAGTTCCATTCGAACTGGCAAATCTTCTCTGTAATATTTGTTACCATTTCGAATATTTTTTTCCTTTGCGCTGTCAGTTGAAGTCTAAGAAGACCGTTTGTGATCCATCTCGACTACCATTTCGACATTTCCATCGCTGATCGTGATTTTTTTTTTCTCGTGAACAAAAATCTTTTGCCCGTACCCACGCCATGAGTACACCAAACATTCAAGTCAAAAGTGAGTAAAAAATCCATTCCACACCAACATTTATTTTTCCGTGCAGGCCTTTTCATCATCAACCATTTTTTTGGCAACACTGCGCTGTCAAACTTTTTTTTTCTCTCGAGAAAATTCCTCCTTCTCTCATCATTGTCAAATCAGAGCCCAACCAGCGTGGTCGCCCCCAAAATTATCTCCCTTCGAGTGTGCGGTCGATTGCCCGGCGTTTCGAGAAGTTTCTGTGATTGAGAATCCTCGAGGACAATCCTTGCTGCCGCTTCCAGCCTACTGTGTTCAGTGAAATTTCTCGAGCAAAAATGGTGAGTTGACTTGCTTGGTTCTTGGCATTTTTTTCGGGGTGGAGTTTGAGTTTTAGTGGATGATGAAATCTTGAGGTTTTTCGGTAATTTTAAGTTATTTTGGTTTGATGTGATGATAGATTTGATAAATTTAGTAGTTATTTATCAAAGATGGGTGATTTTATCTCAAAATTCGGTTGATTTCAACATTTCCAAGTCAATCATGTTACGTAACTCCCCGGTCCATGTTTTGCTGTCACTTCTGGAAGCATCTCACTTGACAACAGTGTACATTGAGGTTATGTTTGTCCACCCGCAGGCTTCCCGTCGTCTGATTCCGCTGCTGGACCGTGTCCTGGTGCAGCGTGCCGAGGCCCTGACCAAGACCAAGGGTGGCATCGTGCTGCCGGAGAAGGCCCAGTCGAAGGTGCTGGAGGGAACGGTGATCGCGGTCGGACCCGGAGCCCGCAACGCCCAAACTGGCCAGCACGTCGCGCTCGGAGTGACCGTCGGCGAGAAGGTGCTGCTGCCCGAGTACGGTGGCACCAAGGTGGACCTCGGCGACGCCAAGGAGTACCATCTGTTCCGCGAGTCGGACATTCTGGCCAAAATCGATTAGAATCGGGCCGCGTTCTCCACCGGCAGGTCCAAGTCCATCCGCGTCAAACATCCGACGAGGCGGGGAGAACTGGTCGAGATTCGACTCTGAGACAATTTACAGCTTAAGAAAAGTTAGGAGTTAAGATGTGTGTATTCGTTCCGTGTGCGCGAGACCGAGTTTGAGAAACGACGTTAGAATCTGATGCCCAAGTTGACGACCCCCGCCGGAGAAGGCTCGTTTGAATCGCATTTAAATCACTTACTTTAGCGACAAGGCTTCTTCCGAAGGGGGAAGCTCTTCAATCCAATCGTGTGGACCACTAAAAGAAGCTTAATTTTACTGCTCCTGCCACGATTGGAAGCGACGCGCGCGCGCTGGACCTCGTTCCGTTGAGGTTTGAACACGAGAAACTTGCTAGGTTACCGACGCTGACCGACACGGAAGGACATCCCGCGATGCGCGACCCGCGCCGGTGGAAGATTGTAACGACCGAGAGTGCACGAGACAGGATTGCAGAGTGTGATTGCGATGATGTGTGCGTGAATGTACCTCATTTAGTTAGAGCGATAAGGAGTACGATTCTATTAGTTTATTTGCTGTTGAATAAAAATAATTAACCGAATTGAAAGTTGGCGTAGGTTGATTTGAAATCCGAACATTCAAGTATACTGCACTTTTCTTTTATTAACGTGTTTTGGAGGTCATTTTAAGCTACTTATGTTTTACGTAAAACTTTAATTCTCTTGTCTTATGAATTCCTTATTTATT
This sequence comes from Culex pipiens pallens, assembly GCF_016801865.2. Lineage (NCBI taxonomy): Eukaryota > Metazoa > Arthropoda > Insecta > Diptera > Culicidae > Culex > Culex pipiens. The sequence continues at coordinate 163,652,732 of NC_068939.1, read as the reverse complement.
TTCAGCATGTTAGTTACAACCCATTTATTTTGTAAAGTTTTTGTTTTATTCTGAGTTTTATACCTGCTCTCTGCTTTCATAATATATATAAAAAAATATAAATATTGAAATAACAAGCCATGGTTTCAATATTTGAATGCATAAAGTGTTTTAAAATGCATTTTACACTAGTTCAGTTGTTTTGCAATCATTAGTTTAAAAAAAATAATGTAATATTTGACGAAAAAAAAATTTGCGATAATAAACATGGAAAATTTTCAAAAATTCAAAGGATTTTTAAATCTACCCAAACATGCTTAAAATGATTCTAAACGCAGGGGAATGCATTTTAAATTGATTTCAGCTGATAGCATCTAAATTTGAATTGAAATTTTGAAGTTTTTGAAAAAATATTTTTTTGCCCTCTGATTTTTCAGACCAATTTTAAAGGAAGGGAAGACAAAAATTTAAAAGTTCTGTACTTCAATCCGTTTCATAGAGTCCAAATTTGTTAAAAATTCAATGTTTCTAGAATTTCCAAAAAAGTGTCTACGTGATTAATGTTTGAACTAGAACAAAGGGGATGGCAAAAATTTAAAAATAAATATATCCAGAGTATTTTTATTATTGTTTTGTATCGACACTAACGACATGTCTCCGATTTTTACTTTAGGGACGACATTCGAAAGAAACGACGACTGTTGGTATCCAACTGATCCACGAAGCGAAAAAAATCACCGGGCTCCAGGTGGGACTTGAACCCGCAACCTCCTCATTAGTACTGAGACGCACTGCCAATTGTACCACTGAGGCCCTTGAGATTCTAGATGTCTCAAGCCACCTTAGTGCTACGTGTGACAATTTGGTATCTTTTCCAGCCTGAGAACAGTAGACTTAGATCGCTTTGTGTTCAGTCGGTATCGTCATCATCGTCGTCTCTTTCTGGCGAATGCCGCTGAGCAGGAAGAGTGAGACTATGGCTTCATCCAGGAAGATCACAGCGGGGTTTGCTGCTTGTTATCCCTTTCGAGGCATGGGCTCCCGTTTCTTGCTCGGAACGGTTCGCATTACTGCAATGGATTTTTATTATTGTTTTGTATCGACACTAACGACATGTCTCCGATTTTTACTTTAGGGACGACATTCGAAAGAAACGACGACTGTTGGTATCCAACTGATCCACGAAGCGAAAAAAATCACCGGGCTCCAGGCGGGACTTGAACCCGCAACCTCCTCATTAGTACTGAGACGCACTGCCAATTGTACCACTGAGGCCCTTGAGATTCTAGATGTCTCAAGCCACCTTAGTGCTACGTGTGACAATTTGGTATCTTTTCCAGCCTGAGAACAGTAGACTTAGATCGCTTTGTGTTCAGTCGGTATCGTCATCATCGTCGTCTCTTTCTGGCGAATGCCGCTGAGCAGGAAGAGTGAGACTATGGCTTCATCCAGGAAGATCACAGCGGGGTTTGCTGCTTGTTATCCCTTTCGAGGCATGGGCTCCCGTTTCTTGCTCGGAACGGTTCGCATTACTGCAATGGATTTTTATTATTGTTTTGTATCGACACTAACGACATGTCTCCGATTTTTACTTTAGGGACGACATTCGAAAGAAACGACGACTGTTGGTATCCAACTGATCCACGAAGCGAAAAAAATCACCGGGCTCCAGGCGGGACTTGAACCCGCAACCTCCTCATTAGTACTGAGACGCACTGCCAATTGTACCACTGAGGCCCTTGAGATTCTAGATGTCTCAAGCCACCTTAGTGCTACGTGTGACAATTTGGTATCTTTTCCAGCCTGAGAACAGTAGACTTAGATCGCTTTGTGTTCAGTCGGTATCGTCATCATCGTCGTCTCTTTCTGGCGAATGCCGCTGAGCAGGAAGAGTGAGACTATGGCTTCATCCAGGAAGATCACAGCGGGGTTTGCTGCTTGTTATCCCTTTCGAGGCATGGGCTCCCGTTTCTTGCTCGGAACGGTTCGCATTACTGCAATGGATTTTTATTATTGTTTTGTATCGACACTAACGACATGTCTCCGATTTTTACTTTAGGGACGACATTCGAAAGAAACGACGACTGTTGGTATCCAACTGATCCACGAAGCGAAAAAAATCACCGGGCTCCAGGTGGGACTTGAACCCGCAACCTCCTCATTAGTACTGAGACGCACTGCCAATTGTACCACTGAGGCCCTTGAGATTCTAGATGTCTCAAGCCACCTTAGTGCTACGTGTGACAATTTGGTATCTTTTCCAGCCTGAGAACAGTAGACTTAGATCGCTTTGTGTTCAGTCGGTATCGTCATCATCGTCGTCTCTTTCTGGCGAATGCCGCTGAGCAGGAAGAGTGAGACTATGGCTTCATCCAGGAAGATCACAGCGGGGTTTGCTGCTTGTTATCCCTTTCGAGGCATGGGCTCCCGTTTCTTGCTCGGAACGGTTCGCATTACTGCAATGGATTTTTATTATTGTTTTGTATCGACACTAACGACATGTCTCCGATTTTTACTTTAGGGACGACATTCGAAAGAAACGACGACTGTTGGTATCCAACTGATCCACGAAGCGAAAAAAATCACCGGGCTCCAGGCGGGACTTGAACCCGCAACCTCCTCATTAGTACTGAGACGCACTGCCAATTGTACCACTGAGGCCCTTGAGATTCTAGATGTCTCAAGCCACCTTAGTGCTACGTGTGACAATTTGGTATCTTTTCCAGCCTGAGAACAGTAGACTTAGATCGCTTTGTGTTCAGTCGGTATCGTCATCATCGTCGTCTCTTTCTGGCGAATGCCGCTGAGCAGGAAGAGTGAGACTATGGCTTCATCCAGGAAGATCACAGCGGGGTTTGCTGCTTGTTATCCCTTTCGAGGCATGGGCTCCCGTTTCTTGCTCGGAACGGTTCGCATTACTGCAATGGATTTTTATTATTGTTTTGTATCGACACTAACGACATGTCTCCGATTTTTACTTTAGGGACGACATTCGAAAGAAACGACGACTGTTGGTATCCAACTGATCCACGAAGCGAAAAAAATCACCGGGCTCCAGGCGGGACTTGAACCCGCGGGTTCAAGTCCCGCCTGGAGCCCGGTGATTTTTTTCGCTTCGTGGATCAGTTGGATACCAACAGTCGTCGTTTCTTTCGAATGTCGTCCCTAAAGTAAAAATCGGAGACATGTCGTTAGTGTCGATACAAAACAATAATAAAAATCCATTGCAGTAATGCGAACCGTTCCGAGCAAGAAACGGGAGCCCATGCCTCGAAAGGGATAACAAGCAGCAAACCCCGCTGTGATCTTCCTGGATGAAGCCATAGTCTCACTCTTCCTGCTCAGCGGCATTCGCCAGAAAGAGACGACGATGATGACGATACCGACTGAACACAAAGCGATCTAAGTCTACTGTTCTCAGGCTGGAAAAGATACCAAATTGTCACACGTAGCACTAAGGTGGCTTGAGACATCTAGAATCTCAAGGGCCTCAGTGGTACAATTGGCAGTGCGTCTCAGTACTAATGAGGAGGTTGCGGGTTCAAGTCCCGCCTGGAGCCCGGTGATTTTTTTCGCTTCGTGGATCAGTTGGATACCAACAGTCGTCGTTTCTTTCGAATGTCGTCCCTAAAGTAAAAATCGGAGACATGTCGTTAGTGTCGATACAAAACAATAATAAAAATCCATTGCAGTAATGCGAACCGTTCCGAGCAAGAAACGGGAGCCCATGCCTCGAAAGGGATAACAAGCAGCAAACCCCGCTGTGATCTTCCTGGATGAAGCCATAGTCTCACTCTTCCTGCTCAGCGGCATTCGCCAGAAAGAGACGACGATGATGACGATACCGACTGAACACAAAGCGATCTAAGTCTACTGTTCTCAGGCTGGAAAAGATACCAAATTGTCACACGTAGCACTAAGGTGGCTTGAGACATCTAGAATCTCAAGGGCCTCAGTGGTACAATTGGCAGTGCGTCTCAGTACTAATGAGGAGGTTGCGGGTTCAAGTCCCGCCTGGAGCCCGGTGATTTTTTTCGCTTCGTGGATCAGTTGGATACCAACAGTCGTCGTTTCTTTCGAATGTCGTCCCTAAAGTATATCCAGAGTTTTTTTTTGAAAAGGACCAATAAACTATTGTCTTTCATATGTTTATAGGACCTAATAAAAAAAAACTCTAGATATTTTAAATTTAGTCTTGATTTTATATTTTTATCAATCAAGCTTAAATATGATGACCTTTACAGGGTGGCAGCTCTTGTTGGGAAATTGGGAAAGGCGTGAATTTGCCAAAATCCGTAAACATTGAAAAATCTCATTGATTTAAAAAAAATATACTAACAATATCACAAAATACTTTATACATCATTAAAATTGAAATCTAAATGAATTTAAATAAATAAAACTATTGACAATTTTCGTAAAAACAGAAATTAAACAACAAATTTAAAAAAAATAAAACCTTTGAAAAATGGAAGCACTCATTATTTTGATTTAGAATAGAAACATAAACAATTAGTCTTTGAGATATAACCGAAAGTTTGAAAATATTTATAATTGCAATGTTAAAATTTTAATGAATTTAAAATTTTATTCTTCATTTTAATACATGATTGCTGTTTCAATAATTAATAATTTCAAAGAATTCAGAAAATATCTAGAAATACGTAAAAAAATGTTTTTACTAAGTTTTCTTTTAACTTTGGTACATTTTGTGATTAATTTTTTGAATTAATGTTGGTTTATCTAGTTGTCGGTATTTAACTGCCTTATTTTTTTTTTCAATGAAAAAAAAAACAGTTTGATATTTGGTTTGATAAGATTCTATGTGTTTCTACTTTTTTTTTGTGAAATGATTGATAGAACTAATTCTTTAAAAATATTTGGAATAACTTATACCAACATTTGTGGATTTTTTTTTGTAAATTCATTTTTTTAAATAGATTTTTTTCCGATAACTGAAAATCCAGCTTTATCTAGAATAATTTACCAATACTCACAAAAAAGTACAAGGAAATCATTTAGAAAAAAATATTTAAATGACTTATTAAATTTAGTTAGACAATTAAAAATATTTTCCACAAAAAAAAAGTTGAACTATACGTTAATGGTAGCCATTATCACTAAAATTAGGCATTATTTTTATATTAGTTTTTCATCAACTTTGTTGTTGATAAACAAAAAGAAATAATAAAATGTTTTGATTGATGAAAAAATATTATAAAAATCTGTGTCAAATACATCTACTGTTTAGTAGGATTTTTATGTCTTAATAAACCTTTTCATTCGCAAATAGATTAAATTAGTGAAAGGAACCCTAAATTTAAAGTAAGTTACTAAAGAAAAATTGAGTGAATTTAATTTGAAAATTGTACAAAATTATTCAAAAATTAGATTTTTTTTTCATGCGGGTATTCTTAGGATTCCAGACTCTTCCCGACTTGAGTGGATCTTGGATCTCATTTATAGAAAAATCTTAAATGTAAAAAAAAATCAAACTCTTATCGTTATGAACGAAACAAAATTGGAAAGACTTTTAACGTATTGATAAAATATTAAAATAGAAAAAAACAAGATTTTTTTTTAAAGGTTATGTCTTTTCAAACCTTTCGCATAAGATTAATAATATAATTGGAGTCCTTAATAAACTGGATTTTTCTTTTAAAAATACTCAAATTTGATGTTTAAACATTCAAATCACAGACAATATCTGGAGCAAAAAGCAAAAACTGAATATTTGGTTTATTGGACCACTTCAAAAAAAAAAAAAAAAAAAAAGACTCCAGATATGTTTATTACTGACAACTTGTTAAATCAACATTGATTTCATTGCTGAGAGGTTAAATATTTCCAAGTTTAGATTTTGCTAGCTGAGTGCTATTTCAGGAAAAATAATGTTGAGGAAACACCTTAGATCCAAAGAGACGTTTTTTTAAATTCATATTTTCAAAAAGAAATAATTTAATTCTTTTCCGTGAGCATACAAAACTTTAAATTTGATTCGATAGTTTTTATTTCACGATTTATGAACATCAAGCTTTATTTACTTATTTACCTATGCTCTTTACTGAATTTATTTAACCCTTTTTAAAATATTTTACTGCAAAAAAAACACTTTAACCGAACTCAAGTTAGAATAGTTTTAAAAATATTTAGGCAATACGTCAAAATGGAACTGAAACTTGCGATAATCGTTGAAATTCTATCAAACTGAGGTCTTCTCTTAAGAGCTATGATGCTGTTTAAAGTTACTGTTTCCTTTTCAGTTTGTTTAACTAAGTAAAAAAATATTTTAATGTTATATAAAGCATTATCATTCCCAAACCCATTAAAAAAATATTGAGTTAAAGCTTCAAACGAATTGAGTTTAAAATTTTATTACAAAAGTTCATAAAATAAGTTAATAATTATTATACACCTTTTTTTCAAACAAGTATGCTTGGTGTGCCGACATTTTGCCGAAAAATCACACCGGTTTAGTCACCCTGGAATTTCTTAAACTCCACCTAATAAAACATCTAATTTGAAAGCGTCTTCTTCAAAAAACGAATTTATTCCATGAAAAAATGAACGAGTACACAAAAAATGCAAACTTAGCTTAGCTCGATGACGCTCTTACAAATAAATAAAACATTTTTCTCTACCGCAGCATGATTCACTGTTTTTCTTCTTCCGAGTAGGCATAATTTCATCACTTTACTAAGTTTGTTCGCTTCACTTGATGTTGCATCCCTTCAGTCCGCACGTGATCCGATCCCCGTTCATGGTCAGCAGCGAAAATTCCTTCCAGAGCGCCTCGCCGTCGGCGTTCGTCTTCAGCTCCGCCTGGATTTTGTCCCAAACCTTCTTCTTCGGGTTCAGCTGCGCCACCTCGGCCTTCGTGTTGTCGAACCCTTCGACGATGATCCGCTCGCCGACCTTGGTGCCCTCGGGCACCGCCAGCGGTTCGTACTTGTCCGCGTTGAAGGCGCACATGACGAGGCCCTCGCTCTCGACGCCCCGCATCTTGCTCGACTTCATGTTGGTCAGCGTGACCACCAGGCGTCCCTTAAGGGCCTCCAGCTCGTAATGCGCCATCAGGTTGCTGACGATGGACTTTTTCACGTCGCCGCCAATGTCCACGGTCAGGACGCAGAGCGTGTCCGCGTCTGGATGCTTGCTGGCGTCGACGATTTGACCGACGGTGAACTCAGCCTTGTCCGGGGTGTTTTCGCTGGTCGCTTGGGCGGCGGCACCCTTCTTCGACGCACCGCCGGCCGTCGGGTAGGCTCGTTCCGTCAGCTGCCGGTGCGCGTCATCGTCGAACGCTTTCCGGATGGGGTCGAGCAGCCGGTTGATGTAGACTTCGACGGACGCTTTTAGATCTCCCGGGTGCAGCTCTTGCGCGGCAAAGTAAGCCTCCAGATCTTCGTAATTGTCGAAGCACTTGTCTCCGCCAAACTCGGGCTTGCGCCGAATCTGGAATCCCTCGCCGGCCGGGAACATCGGGAAGACGACGTGCTTCACGAACTTGAGCAGTCCGTTGTCCTCGATATTTCCAGGCTCGCAGAACGCCTTCTTGATCTTGGACTTGACCTTGGCGGCACTGTCCAGCAAATCAATCTTGGAATCCTCCTCCGAGGAAGACATTTTCCCCCCAGCCAACCCCGGAATCATCGGGTTCATCAAGTGCACCCTCTTCCCATATCCCAACTGGGGCAGATACTTCTCCGCAAACGTAAAGATCTTCCGCTGGTCAACCCCACCAAACTGGGCGTCCACCTTCAAGTACTCCTCATCCAACGCCTGCAGTCCCGGATACAAAATCCCCGACATCAACGGATGCTCCACCTGCTTCACCACCTCCGCTCCGGCCTTCTTCGCGTCGTGCTGCGTCACAACCGACGACAACCGGTAAACGTCCAGCGTGTACTCCTTCGACAGCTGATAGTCCGTGCCCCGCACAAACTTCAACTTCTCCAGCGGAACCCCCAACGACGTCAGCATCGCCTTTATAACCGCCTCGTAGTACTTGGTCCGTTCCTGCAGCAGCGACCACGGCGCCTTCATATTGTCCAAATAGGCGTGCAAATCCGCAAACAAAATTGTCACCTCACACCCAGCCTTCAGAAAATCCGCCACCTTCGACATCGGCACAAAGTACGCAATGTGCGGCTTGCCGGTCGTCGCCGTGCCCCAGTAGATCCGCAAGTCCCGCTCCTTCAACACGGTCCGCATCGCATCCTGCCCCAGCACCTCCTGCAGGTTCCGCACGATCAGCTGCTCCTTCTCTTCCGCGGTGAGGGCCGTCATTTTCGTCTATTTCGCAAGAACTAACCACTTTGCACCAGAAAAAGAATCGACTCGACTGCCGCGAGGTGGACGGAACAATCTGCTTCGTCCTGGGTGAAAGGAAACTGGTGAAAGAGTAACCTCCGTGAATCGAGCCCCCAGCCCCCTCCGATTTGACCAAAGCGCCCCTAGCGGAAAAATCTGGAACTACTGCTGTGTTAGGGTGGTTCATTGTGCTGAAACCAAAACGTCATTTGACGTTTGCTTACACATTTGGTTTACGTTGTGTGCAAAAACAACAAATTCTAGAACATTTTCGATAAATTTCTTCTTTTCGGCGCTAAAAGTAGGGCTAAATTTGCCACCAAATCCGGATAAAAATCGACGTGGTTGTGACTCGGTGTGTGAGATGCGGGGACAATTCCTTCTGCTGGAGGAGCTTTGCTTGGAGAGGAGCATTTTTCAGAATAAAACCAGGTGAATTTGATGTTGTGGATGTTCGACTTTGTGTCCAGCTTACCATCGAACCTGGGCCAGCTGGTGAATGGTCGCTGTTAGGTGGACACGACACGTCGATCGATGGCCGGATTTGTGGGTTGGTCCACGCGGGACCTTTTGCGCTGTTTTACGCTTGGAGTGAGAGATGCGGTTTTCCGTGGATTTTTCAAAAAGGAGCTGGATCGTTGATTCTGATGCCATGGCCTTACGTTTGCGGAAAGAAGCCATTGGACAAGTGAACCTGAAGTGCCAGCAGTACAAAAGCTTAGAAGGTTTCATGCTTTGAACTAACCGAATCCATTTGCACTAGAGGTTTAGGCGCTTTCTAGAGCAAGATATTGTTTCGGTCATAAGCAACTAAAGGACTAAAGTAGAGAACACAACCCTATTTTTCAAAATCCTCAAAGTTCGAAATGGTAAGTTGGAAAATGTGTTCGGGGACCTAAAACATATTCACAAAAATTTGGCAGCTCATTCAGCATGCTTTGAACTATGTCTGGCCCAAATATGAGCATCCTGGATAGGGTCTGGCATGAGTTATAAGACTTTGAGTGGAAATGATGAGATTTTTGAAAATTCGTCAAAGTCTCAGACGGTTTTTGGAAAAAGTTGTTCGGGGACCTAAAAAACACATTCACCAAAATTTCACAGCTCATTCAGCATGCTTTGAACAAGGTCTGGCCAAAATATGAGCATCCTGGATAGGGTCTGGCATGAGTTATGGGACCTTGAGTGGAAATGATGAGATTTTTGAAAATTCAGCAAAGTCCCAGATGGTTTTTGGAAAAAGTTGTTCGGGGACCTAAAAAACACATTCACCAAAATTTCACAGCTCATTCAGGATGCTTTGAACTAGGTCTGGCCCAAATATGAGCATCCTGGATAGGGTCTGGCATGAGTTATGGGACCTTGAGTGGAAATGATGAGATTTTTGAAAATTCAGCAAAGTCCCAGATGGTTTTTGGAAAAAGTTGTTCGGGGACCTAAAAAACACATTCACCAAAATTTCACAGCTCATTCAGCATGCTTTGAACAAGGTCTGGCCAAAATATGAGCATCCTGGATAGGGTCTGGCATGAGTTATGGGACCTTGAGTGGAAATGATGAGATTTTTGAAAATTCAGCAAAGTCCCAGATGGTTTTTGGAAAAAGTTGTTCGGGGACCTAAAAAACACATTCACCAAAATTTCACAGCTCATTCAGGATGCTTTGAACTAGGTCTGGCCCAAATATGAGCATCCTGGATAGGGTCTGGCATGAGTTATGGGACCTTGAGTGGAAATGATGAGATTTTTGAAAATTCAGCAAAGTCCCAGATGGTTTTTGGAAAAAGTTGTTCGGGGACCTAAAAAACACATTCACCAAAATTTCACAGCTCATTCAGGATGCTTTGAACTAGGTCTGGCCCAAATATGAGCATCCTGGATAGGGTCTGGCATGAGTTATGGGACCTTGAGTGGAAATGATGAGATTTTTGAAAATTCAGCAAAGTCCCAGATGGTTTTTGGAAAAAGTTGTTCGGGGACCTAAAAAACACATTCACCAAAATTTCACAGCTCATTCAGCATGCTTTGAACAAGGTCTGGCCAAAATATGAGCATCCTGGATAGGGTCTGGCATGAGTTATGGGACCTTGAGTGGAAATGATGAGATTTTTGAAAATTCAGCAAAGTCCCAGATGGTTTTTGGAAAAAGTTGTTCGGGGACCTAAAAAACACATTCACCAAAATTTCACAGCTCATTCAGGATGCTTTGAACTAGGTCTGGCCCAAATATGAGCATCCTGGATAGGGTCTGGCATGAGTTATGGGACCTTGAGTGGAAATGATGAGATTTTTGAAAATTCAGCAAAGTCCCAGATGGTTTTTGGAAAAAGTTGTTCGGGGACCTAAAAAACACATTCACCAAAATTTCACAGCTCATTCAGGATGCTTTGAACTAGGTCTGGCCCAAATATGAGCATCCTGGATAGGGTCTGGCATGAGTTATGGGACCTTGAGTGGAAATGATGAGATTTTTGAAAATTCAGCAAAGTCCCAGATGGTTTTTGGAAAAAGTTGTTCGGGGACCTAAAAAACACATTCACCAAAATTTCACAGCTCATTCAGGATGCTTTGAACTAGGTCTGGCCCAAATATGAGCATCCTGGATAGGGTCTGGCATGAGTTATGGGACCTTGAGTGGAAATGATGAGATTTTTGAAAATTCAGCAAAGTCCCAGATGGTTTTTGGAAAAAGTTGTTCGGGGACCTAAAAAACACATTCACCAAAATTTCACAGCTCATTCAGCATGCTTTGAACAAGGTCTGGCCAAAATATGAGCATCCTGGATAGGGTCTGGCATGAGTTATGGGACCTTGAGTGGAAATGATGAGATTTTTGAAAATTCAGCAAAGTCCCAGATGGTTTTTGGAAAAAGTTGTTCGGGGACCTAAAAAACACATTCACCAAAATTTCACAGCTCATTCAGGATGCTTTGAACTAGGTCTGGCCCAAATATGAGCATCCTGGATAGGGTCTGGCATGAGTTATGGGACCTTGAGTGGAAATGATGAGATTTTTGAAAATTCAGCAAAGTCCCAGATGGTTTTTGGAAAAAGTTGTTCGGGGACCTAAAAAACACATTCACCAAAATTTCACAGCTCATTCAGGATGCTTTGAACTAGGTCTGGCCCAAATATGAGCATCCTGGATAGGGTCTGGCATGAGTTATGGGACCTTGAGTGGAAATGATGAGATTTTTGAAATTTTTTCAAAGTCTCAGACGGTTTTTGGAAAAAGTTGTTCGGGGACCTAAAAAACACATTCACCAAAATTTGATAGCTCATTCAGCATGCTTTGAACTATGTCTGGCCCAAATATGAGCATCCTGGATAGGGTCTGGCATGAGTTATGGGACTTTGAGTGGAAATGATGAGATTTTTGAAAATTCGTCAAAGTCCCAGACGGTTTTTGGAAAAAGTTGTTCGGGGACCTAAAAAACACATTCACCAAAATTTCACAGCTCATTCAGGATGCTTTGAACTAGGTCTGGCCCAAATATGAGCATCCTGGATAGGGTCTGGCATGAGTTATGGGACCTTGAGTGGAAATGATGAGATTTTTGAAAATTCAGCAAAGTCCCAGATGGTTTTTGGAAAAAGTTGTTCGGGGACCTAAAAAACACATTCACCAAAATTTCACAGCTCATTCAGGATGCTTTGAACTAGGTCTGGCCCAAATATGAGCATCCTGGATAGGGTCTGGCATGAGTTATGGGACCTTGAGTGGAAATGATGAGATTTTTGAAAATTCAGCAAAGTCCCAGATGGTTTTTGGAAAAAGTTGTTCGGGGACCTAAAAAACACATTCACCAAAATTTCACAGCTCATTCAGGATGCTTTGAACTAGGTCTGGCCCAAATATGAGCATCCTGGATAGGGTCTGGCATGAGTTATGGGACCTTGAGTGGAAATGATGAGATTTTTGAAAATTCGTCAAAGTCTCAGACGGTTTTTGGAAAAAGTTGTTCGGGGACCTAAAAAACACATTCACCAAAATTTGATAGCTCATTCAGCATGCTTTGAACTATGTCTGGCCCAAATATGAGCATCCTGGATAGGGTCTGGCATGAGTTATGGGACTTTGAGTGGAAATGATGAGATTTTTGAAAATTCGTCAAAGTCCCAGACGGTTTTTGGAAAAAGTTGTTCGGGGACCTAAAAAACACATTCACCAAAATTTGATAGATCATTCAGCATGCTTTGAACTATGTCTGGCCCAAATATGAGCATCCTGGATAGGGTCTGGCATGAGTTATGGGACTTTGAGTGGAAATGATGAGATTTTTGAAAATTCGTCAAAGTCCCAGACGGTTTTTGGAAAAAGTTGTTCGGGGACCTAAAAAACACATTCACCAAAATTTAACAGCTCATTCAGCATGCTTTGAACTATGTCTGGCCCAAATATGAGCATCCTGGATAGGGTCTGGCATGAGTTATGGGACTTTGAGTGGAAATGATGAGATTTTTGAAAATTCGTCAAAGTCTCAGACGGTTTTTGGAAAAAGTTGTTCGGGGACCTAAAAAACACATTCACCAAAATTTGATAGCTCATTCAGCATGCTTTGAACTATGTCTGGCCCAAATATGAGCATCCTGGATAGGGTCTGGCATGAGTTATGGGACTTTGAGTGGAAATGATGAGATTTTTGAAAATTCGTCAAAGTCCCAGACGGTTTTTGGAAAAAGTTGTTCGGGGACCTAAAAAACACATTCACCAAAATTTAACAGCTCATTCAGCATGCTTTGAACAAGGTCTGGCCCAAATATGAGCATCCTGGATAGGGTCTGGCATGAGTTATGGGACTTTGAGTGGAAATGATGAGATTTTTGAAAATTCGTCAAAGTCCCAGACGGTTTTTGGAAAAAGTTGTTCGGGGACCTAAAAAACACATTCACCAAAATTTGATAGATCATTCAGCATGCTTTGAACTATGTCTGGCCCAAATATGAGCATCCTGGATAGGGTCTGGCATGAGTTATGGGACTTTGAGTGGAAATGATGAGATTTTTGAAAATTCGTCAAAGTCCCAGACGGTTTTTGGAAAAAGTTGTTCGGGGACCTAAAAACACATTCACCAAAATTTAACAGCTCATTCAGCATGCTTTGAACAAGGTCTGGCCAGAATATGAGCATCCTGGATAGGGTCTGGCATGAGTTATGGGACTTTGAGTGGAAATGATGAGATTTTTGAAAATTCGTCAAAGTCCCAGACGGTTTTTGGAAAAAGTTGTTCGGGGACCTAAAAAACACATTCACCAAAATTTCACAGCTCATTCAGCATGCTTTGAACTATGTCTGGCCCAAATATGAGCATCCTGGATAGGGTCTGGCATGAGTTATGGGACCTTGAGTGGAAATGATGAGATTTTTGAAAATTCAGCAAAGTCCCAGATGGTTTTTGGAAAAAGTTGTTCGGGGACCTAAAAAACACATTCACCAAAATTTAACAGCTCATTCAGGATGCTTTGAACTAGGTCTGGCCCAAATATGAGCATCCTGGATAGGGTCTGGCATGAGTTATGGGACTTTGAGTGGAAATGATGAGATTTTTGAAAATTCGTCAAAGTCTCAGACGGTTTTTGGAAAAAGTTGTTCGGGGACCTAAAAAACACATTCACCAAAATTTCACAGCTCGTTCAGGATGCTTTGAACTAGGTCTGGCCCAAATATGAGCATCCTGGATAGGGTCTGGCATGAGTTATGGGACCTTGAGTGGAAATGATGAGATTTTTGAAAATTCAGCAAAGTCCCAGACGGTTTTTGGAAAAAGTTGTTCGGGGACCTAAAAAACACTTTCACCAAAATTTGGCAGCTCATTCAGCATGCTTTGAACAAGGTCTGGCCCAAATATGAGCATCCTGGATAGGGTCTGGCATGAGTTATGGGACTTTGAGTGGAAATGATGAGATTTTTGAAAATTCGTCAAAGTCCCAGACGGTTTTTGGAAAAAGTTGTTCGGGGACCTAAAAAACACATTCACCAAAATTTCACAGCTCATTCAGCATGCTTTGAACTATGTCTGGCCCAAATATGAGCATCCTGGATAGGGTCTGGCATGAGTTATGGGACTTTGAGTGGAAATGATGAGATTTTTAAAAATTCGTCAAAGTCCCAGATGGTTTTTGGAAAAAGTTGTTCGGGGACATAAAAAACACATTCACCAAAATTTGGCAGCTCATTCAGCATGCTTTGAACTATGTCTGGCCCAAATATGAGCATCCTGGATAGGGTCTGGCATGAGTTATGGGACTTTGAGTGGAAATGATGAGATTTTTGAAAATTCGTCAAAGTCCCAGACGGTTTTTGGAAAAAGTTGTTCGGGGACCTAAAAAACACATTCACCAAAATTTGACAGCTGATTGGGCATGCTTTGAACTATGTCTGGCCCAAATATGAGCATCCTGGATAGGGTCTGGCATGAGTTATGGGACTTTGAGTGGAAATGATGAGATTTTTGAAAATTCGTCAAAGTCCCAGACGGTTTTTGGAAAAAGTTGTTCGGGGACCTAAAAAACACATTCACCAAAATTTGACAGCTCATTCAGCATGCTTTGAACTAGGTCTGGCCCAAATATGAGCATCCTGGATAGGGTCTGGCATGAGTTATGGGACTTTGAGTGGAAATGATGAGATTTTTGAAAATTCGTCAAAGTCCCAGACGGTTTTTGGAAAAAGTTGTTCGGGGACCTGAAAAACACATTCACCAAAATTTGATAGCTCATTCAGCATGCTTTGAACTATGTCTGGCCCAAATATGAGCATCCTGGATAGGGTCTGGCATGAGTTATGGGACTTTGAGTGGAAATGATGAGATTTTTGAAAATTCGTCAAAGTCCCAGACGGTTTTTGGAAAAAGTTGTTCGGGGACCTAAAAAACACATTCACCAAAATTTCACAGCTCATTCAGCATGCTTTGAACTATGTCTGGCCCAAATATGAGCATCCTGGATAGGGTCTGGCATGAGTTATGGGACTTTGAGTGGAAATGATGAGATTTTTGAAAATTCGTCAAAGTCCCAGACGGTTTTTGGAAAAAGTTGTTCGGGGACCTAAAAAACACATTCACCAAAATTTGACAGCTCATTCAGCATGCTTTGAACTATGTCTGGCCCAAATATGAGCATCCTGGATAGGGTCTGGCATGAGTTATGGGACTTTGAGTGGAAATGATGAGATTTTTGAAAATTCGTCAAAGTCCCAGACGGTTTTTGGAAAAAGTTGTTCGGGGACCTAAAAAACACATTCACCAAAATTTCACAGCTCATTCAGCATGCTTTGAACTATGTCTGGCCCAAATATGAGCATCCTGGATAGGGTCTGGCATGAGTTATGGGACTTTGAGTGGAAATGATGAGATTTTTGAAAATTCGTCAAAGTCCCAGACGGTTTTTGGAAAAAGTTGTTCGGGGACCTAAAAAACACATTCACCAAAATTTCACAGCTCATTCAGCATGCTTTGAACTATGTCTGGCCCAAATATGAGCATCCTGGATAGGGTCTGGCATGAGTTATGGGACTTTGAGTGGAAATGATGAGATTTTTGAAAATTCGTCAAAGTCCCAGACGGTTTTTGGAAAAAGTTGTTCGGGGACCTAAAAAACACATTCACCAAAATTTCACAGCTCATTCAGCATGCTTTGAACTATGTCTGGCCCAAATATGAGCATCCTGGATAGGGTCTGGCATGAGTTATGGGACTTTGAGTGGAAATGATGAGATTTTTGAAAATTCGACAAAGTCCCAGATGGTTTTTGGAAAAAGTTGTTCGGGGACCTAAAAAACACATTCACCAAAATTTTACAGCTCATTCAGGATGCTTTGAACTAGGTCTGGCCCAAATATGAGCATCCTGGATAGGGTCTGGCATGAGTTATGGGACTTTGAGTGGAAATGATGAGATTTTTGAAAATTCGTCAAAGTCTCAGACGGTTTTTGGAAAAAGTTGTTCGGGGACCTAAAAAACACATTCACCAAAATTTTACAGCTCATTCAGGATGCTTTGAACTAGGTCTGGCCCAAATATGAGCATCCTGGATAGGGTCTGGCATGAGTTATGGGACCTTGAGTGGAAATGATGAGATTTTTGAAAATTCGACAAAGTCCCAGATGGTTTTTGGAAAAAGTTGTTCGGGGACCTAAAAAACACATTCACCAAAATTTTACAGCTCATTCAGGATGCTTTGAACTAGGTCTGGCCAAAATATGAGCATCCTGGATAGGGTCTGGCATGAGTTATGGGACTTTGAGTGGAAATGATGAGATTTTTGAAAATTCGTCAAAGTCTCAGACGGTTTTTGGAAAAAGTTGTTCGGGGACCTAAAAAACACATTCACCAAAATTTTACAGCTCATTCAGGATGCTTTGAACTAGGTCTGGCCCAAATATGAGCATCCTGGATAGGGTCTGGCATGAGTTATGGGACTTTGAGTGGAAATGATGAGATTTTTGAAAATTCGACAAAGTCCCAGATGGTTTTTGGAAAAAGTTGTTCGGGGACCTAAAAAACACATTCACCAAAATTTTACAGCTCATTCAGCATGCTTTGAACTATGTCTGGCCCAAATATGAGCATCCTGGATAGGGTCTGGCATGAGTTATGGGACTTTGAGTGGAAATGATGAGATTTTTGAAAATTCGTCAAAGTCTCAGACGGTTTTTGGAAAAAGTTGTTCGGGGACCTAAAAAACACATTCACCAAAATTTGGCAGCTCATTCAGCATGCTTTGAACTATGTCTGGCCCAAATATGAGCATCCTGGATAGGGTCTGGCATGAGTTATGGGACTTTGAGTGGAAATGATGAGATTTTTAAAAATTCGTCAAAGTCTCAGACGGTTTTTGGAAAAAGTTGTTCGGGGACCTAAAAAACACATTCACCAAAATTTGGCAGCTCATTCAGCATGCTTTGAACTATGTCTGGCCCAAATATGAGCATCCTGGATAGGGTCTGGCATGAGTTATGGGACTTTGAGTGGAAATGATGAGATTTTTGAAAATTCGTCAAAGTCCCAGACGGTTTTTGGAAAAAGTTGTTCGGGGACCTAAAAAACACATTCACCAAAATTTGACAGCTGATTGGGCATGCTTTGAACTATGTCTGGCCCAAATATGAGCATCCTGGATAGGGTCTGGCATGAGTTATGGGACTTTGAGTGGAAATGATGAGATTTTTGAAAATTCGTCAAAGTCCCAGACGGTTTTTGGAAAAAGTTGTTCGGGGACCTAAAAAACACATTCACCAAAATTT